>NW_009954140.1:2390809-2397735 GCF_000747805.2 Chaetura pelagica | reverse complement strand
GCCCGCGGCGGCCCCCGCCCCCCGCCGGTACTCCCAGGTACCGGGGGGCGGGCCGGGGTCCGGGCGGGGCGCGGGCCGCGGGCACTCACCGCCCTTCCCTCCTGACAGGCCACGGGCCTGGGCGGCACCGCGGGCGCCGGGCGCGGCGCGGAGATCGCGAGCATGGAGCCGGTGCGGGAGCGGCTCGTCAGGGTCACCTTCAACGCCGACGTGCATTCCAGCATCCAGTGGAACTTCAGACCTCAGCAGAGCGAGATCTACGTGAGTGACTCGGTTCCCCCCCCCCGCGCCTCGGGCCAGTCGCGCGCAGAGCGGAGGCAGAGGCCGGTTTTGTGATGCAGCGGAGCCGCTGCTGCGCCAACACAGGACGGGGCGTGTGAATGCAGGGGGTTCCTGCAGCGCTGACACTTCCCAGTGCTTGGGAAGGAAGAGCTGGTGTCTCCTCCTGCCACAGGGCAGAACTTCTGTTTCCTTGTGTGCTGTAGTGAAGGCAGGGCTGCACCCCTGCCAGCCACTCCAGTTTCCAAAGAAAGGGTTGCTGTTAAATAATAAATATATACAGTTTATGGTAGACAGACCATAGTGTGTGTATATCCAGTCTATGTGGTGTAGCTGTATATCTAAACCTGCAGGGTTTCTTTTGCTTCCTGCCCTATCTTTCTAGGTTTTTAATTTTTAGAAAATGAACGTTTTGATTTCGTGTTTACAGTTTGTTCTTAACAAACATTCTCAAAAGGAGTCATGCAGCTTCATTGATTTCCAAGGCCAGCACTGAAGGAGTTATAACCTCAAAAATTCAGTGTATATCACATATAATTCTGCATGTTTAAAAAGCTGTGTGTTGCTGCTAAACTGCCAAGAATAATACAAGCCTCAGTGACAAACTGGGCAAGATTTAAAATGCACACCTGTAACACTGTTGATGCTCTTTGTAAAAGTTTAAATATTTGTGAATCAACCCCCTTGACACAGCAAAAGGGATAATTAACTAATTCTAGCTCAAGTCTGAAGAACTCTGAGATGTGGAGGGTGCAGTGGATTAAAGTAAATAAATATCACTGTGCAATTACTTTATACAGGTGGTACCAGGAGAAACAGCACTGGCATTTTATAAAGCAAAAAATCCTACAGACAAACCAGTAATTGGAATCTCTACCTACAATGTGATACCCTTTGAAGCAGGACAGTATTTCAATAAAATACAAGTAAGTGTGAACAAAACAAAGATTACATTTCCTAATTCATAAATTAACTTTTTTTCATTTTAATCCTGGATACCATTCTTTGTATGCCAACATTTTAAGATAATACCTAGATTTTTTCAAGTGGCAGTGCATCAGTTCCTTCTTGACCTGTCTTCATGGCAAGCTGCAGTGTAGGTCCAATTTGAGGGGCTCCCAAATGTATGATATTTAGTGCCCCTGCCTTGGAAGGCAGGGCTAACAATGTGAGCAAGCCTGGAAGATTGGCATGTTTGGATGCTTAATTAAAAGCTGATTTTCTTCCTGTAACACAAGAGGAATAGAATTGCTGTCTTGTTCATCATATGGTTGAGCCTTCCCAGGATTTTAGGGATGTACAGAGAATGGGAATTCATTTTACAATGTTCAGCTTTCTCTGTCTTGGCAGAGAGAAAGTCTTCCACAGTTATTTAACGTCTGTTTGGTTTGTTTCCTCCCCTGTGCAGTGTTTTTGTTTTGAAGAACAGCGGCTGAATCCTCAAGAAGAAGTGGACATGCCTGTCTTTTTCTACATTGATCCAGAATTTGCAGAGGACCCTAAAATGGCTAAAGTTGATTTGATCACCCTCTCTTACACTTTTTTTGAAGCAAAGGAAGGACTGAAGTTACCACTTCCTGGGTATCAGTAATGGGTAATCCCTACACCATTTGACTTCTGCTACCTGACTACCAGTTAAACGGAGGGAAGGTCTGCAGGGGTGCTGTGCAATATGAAATTATATTGTTAAACCACCATGGGCAGTTGCTCCTATTATGAAAGGATGTATTTCTATTTTTTTAAATAAACTCTTATGTAGTTGGAATCTTATTTATTAGGGATGGGATTTCTTCATCAGAAATAGAAGGGAAACACATTGTTCCTGGAAGAGAGAGGGTTTTCTCAAGCCATCTTTTTATGAGATGATACATCTTGCCTGAATACTGTAAGGTGGATTTTTAAAGCCAAGTGTAAATTGAGATCTTCACTTAAATACAGAAACAAGTCAATTTTTTAAGCATCTAAAATCGCATTGCTGACTCTGAAGAGTAATTTCCATGTTAGTTAATGTATAGAAAGGTAAACAGTTAATGAAATCTCAAAGTTTGAGATTGCTTTGTAACCCTCCCATGGCATAGGAGGATATGATGATGATTCAGAAGATGATGCACCCTCTCCAGTTATTACTGAATCAGTAGTTCATTTGGTAAGAGCAGACTGCTCTAAAACTGTTAGCGTTTTAATGAGGAACAGTAATTTAAATGTAAGCATGTCAGATCTGTGGTATGGTTGCCCTTTGGAAATGCCTTATCTTCAAACTCATTTCATAGACTTGTACTGCTTATGACTGCAGAGAAGGCTGCACAGCAGGCACCCTACACAGAGGCAAGCTCAGCTTCCTCATGGAATGCTCTGAGCTGCAGGCTGAGCTAACAGCAAAGGAGCCTCCTCCGAAACCAAAGGGAAATCTACCCCATTCCCAGGTTAAGCCTGACACAGCCTCCCCAGCATCATGGCAGTTGCTCAGAGCTGCTCCTAGGTGTGCTTGTTTGGTCATTATCTGTGGGGTAGGGATAATAACACTTTATCACAGCTTTGCAAATGAGGAGTGAGTTGCAGAGCAAGTTTAAGCGCCCTGCTCATTTTCAGACAGGAGTTCCTATCAGCCCAGTATCTCAGCTGCCAGGCCAGTTCTTTCTATCCCTTTCAGCAGATGAGATCTAACAAAGACTGCTAAAAAAGTAATGGGCATATCAGAAATAACCTCCAGTTACTTTAGTCTCAATTACATTTGGTTGTTTGTTTGTTTTTTTTAAAATAAATGGATGCTACCTTTAAAATGCCTTATGCCAATTACATGTGTTTCAGTAGATTCTGGATGACATTCATGTCAGGTCTTCACTGTGTATTTCTTATAAAACTTGTCACTTTTTCATCTCTCTAATGCACTTTATCTAATAGAACTTGTGGAGCCCACACAAGTGAAATACATCTATATGAAGATGGCAGCAAGCTTTGTAAGGCCAGTTATGCCTCAGAAAAGAAAAAAATTAAGACAACTCGTAGAATCCAGGCTAGGAAGAAAAATAAAATCTTACCTGGGATGTCTTTAGCCCATTGTCTTTGAAAGCTGAACTGATCGTGGGAGTTTTCCACACGTTGCTTTTTTCTGGCCACAGGATTCAGAGCAATAAAGTGCCAGTTTCATAAATGTGGGGTTTCCCTCAAGTTAAAAGCTCAGGTTTGCACAGTTTGCATATGCCAACTATAAAACAAGGCCTGTAGTCTCAGTAATTAGCCAGTTCCCTTCAGAGCATCATTTATTTGTGACCATTTTGCTTGTTTATATATAGAAAAGTGGAGTTATCCCCCATTATGGATTTCCATATTGAAATGGCCTCTTGTCATGTGTTACATTCCAACCAGCTCCAGTTGTAACAACACAACTAAGATTGCAGCAAAAAACCCAGCCACCTCAAATCCTATTTTCAGCTGTTTTCTCAGGCTGTTGTCCAGACCATTGCAAATAATACAAGAAAAACAACAAGAAAGCAGCTTACCTTTTCACTTCTGCTTGCAAAAACCCAACAACTTCTTCAAGGTTGTCTTTTTGATAGCAGTAAGGTGTTCCACTGGCCCTACAGCAGCTGCAGGATGGCTAACCATGTAATGAAGCACCTAAAATACTTGTAAATTCCTTTCAAAATTCCTAAATTCACATTCCCATTATTACCTGCATTTGGCATTTCCCAGAGTACACGTGCCATCTGATAAAAAACTCAAGTGATGGAGGTTAACTTCTCAGTAAGGATTTGCTTTTATTTGGAATTTTATGCTACAAAAATTGCATAACTGAGAACTTATCACTTAGAGTTAACACGAGAAGCATTTAAAATGCAGTATTTCACCAAAAAAATAGCTTACCAGCTATAAACATGAACCAGGTTCTCACATTTTATGTAAGTTCAGAAAACAATACTTACTAAAGTGCACATTTTACATTCAGCATTAAAATAGGTAAGGCACTTCCATATTAAAACTGTTATGAACAGGGTTAAATAACTTGACTAAAATAAATGGATAACTATTGCTCATCTGCATTGTAGATGATCTTTTTTTTTTCCTTCACCAGAACAGCAATCTCTGCAGGGCAGGAACATGGAAAGAAATGATTGATCCCCCTCCAATATTTACTGACTAAATAAAAGCAACAACACAGGAACAAGCAGAGTTTTTTCTCTTCTGTTAATCAGGGATGACAGCACCTCATGGCCCGGCTCAGGTACTTTCCAAGACAAAAATCCAACTACATAGCAGGCTTTCAGGAAGAAAACAAAAATCTATTTTCAGAATATGACTGTCAGAAAGTGACACTGTGTGTGTCCTCAGACATCTATGAAATGGCCCAGTATTAGATAAGTCTTACGCATCAAAACCGCCTTACAAATTTCTAGGGAGATTAACAGACTCCAACAAGACCAAAAGAGAAATTGGATTCTGTCGTTTCTGTAAACATAACATCCTATTTTGTTTGCTGCATAAAGCAGTAAAGCAATACAAGAGAACAGTTAACTTGGAAGAAAAGCTTTTGCAAGAATCTTTTTTTTTTTTCCACTTATGCCAGCTGTCAAGTGTTGCTTCATACTGGAAACCATATGTTAAAGGCCTCAAAAATACTTAAGAAATAATCATGCAAGTCACCTGGAAGAATACACAGCTGAATGTTTAGAACAAATTATCAAGGTGCAGATCCAGGTAACTCCGACTTCCACACAGCTTAGTATTCCACTCCTTATTTGTTGTGTCCAAATTCAAAACCTGTTCTGTTATTCACTTGTCTTCACTTGTTACTCACTTCAGCAGTCTGTACTCTTGGTAACTTCTGACTTCAGCACAACATCAATTTCTTCATAAATAGCACTGAAAGGGGAGGAACAGGGCAACTGCATCACGGCTGTTATATTTTGATAAAACAGACAATGTACAAACAGCCAGTTCATGGTGTTTGCCTAAAGGAACAGCATTAGCTGCAAGATGCCCAGGTTTCCCTGGAAACAAAGAGCCCTTCCTGAGGTGCACCTGTGGTGATGCTCTTCATGATACACCTCTGGGCAGGCCACTTGATGCAGTAAGTTTGGGAACAGGACTGCAAAATGTGAGTGGCCAGCACAACACGTGGCATGGAATTCCTGTACTAGTTAAAATAAATAAATAAAGCGTTACTGAGATTTTTCCACCTCAGAATTTGATGGTTCCTCAGAAGTAAGTTCTGTTAGATGCCTCAGATTTATTTTTTTTTGCAATTTACTAGTAGAGTTCTACCATCTGTTCAGTTTTGTATTAGTGTTCTGTCTGACTGTTTGTCCCCTGGAGAGTCCATACATCCATTCCCTTTTGTAGCTTATATTTAAAATGAGGATTTTCTTGATAGGCAGAAGAACGTGCTTTAAAATCACAATTGCTGTTGAGAGGAATTTGGTTACCTTGCTCCAGAACTACCTGTGTTGTGTCTATCAGCTTCCTCCACCAGGACCCTTACCATATTTTTGTCATGTTTCTGTGTCACTGAACAAGATTTTAGTAGATCCTTGTTGACACAGCATCACTCCACCATTTGTACAGATCCTGTTCAGTTAGGGGATTATTCCTCAATTGGTTATGTCAGAAATACTGGAAGAAAATGTACAAAATGCAGCCACTCTCATTTACATTAGTGATCCACTTGGTCAGCTAACTCAGTCTGAATAGTGTGGTCTGTTTTCTCACTCAGAAAAAGCCATCTCAGAAGCCTTCTTGCCTTTGGCACCTAAGAAAACTGCGTATTATCTATTTTAAAAGTTACTTACTCAGTGGGAGCCAGAGGATCAAATTCCATTATCTCATAGTAATGAGGTGACTGTGACGTGTTCTTTGATGTGGCTGAAGAGTAAAGACAGGCAGATAAATCCAGATTGAAAGGTAATTGAAAGGCATTGCTCACTACCTGTTACTTTTTTGTGTCTTCCTGAAAGTAGCAGATTATCTCACCACTATCTAGTTGCTTTAAATGCTAAAAGGAACAGCCAGTCTAAGTCATTTTGTCAGTGCTTGCTGCTGCTCCTAGACTTTTAACAGCTATTATGTAAAGCTCTTTAGTTCTAACAAGAAATATAGATCTCCATGAAAGTTAGGTGGTCTGCAAAGTATTTATTACCTGGTGGTGATGGTACATTTAATGATGTAGTATGTCCAGCCTGCAGATTTACTGGATTCAGAGGCACTGGGCTGAGAGGAATTGCCAACTAAGGAAATCAAGCAAAACAGGCCATAAACAGATTGTTCTGACAATCAGTTTCACTTAACTGCTAACTTATCTTTAGGCTCTCAAACTACAGCAGGTAAATTCAAAGGTCAGCAGTTACCAGCCTAATTAATTTTCCATTCTCCAAAGTTCACAACACCTGTTGCTGTTATCTCTACCACTTCTGCATAATTTCCTTCAATTTAAATTACATTCAAAGACCACAGTATTCACAATACAGTTATCTGCTCTTACTTCTGTTTTAAAAATAAGGAATATACACTTCTGCTTGGGGGCTGCTTCTCATCTTTTTATTTCATGCTGTCCATGCAGCATTCACATTCACACATGACCTCAAAGCCCCTTCATATTCTTTGCATTTCTTCTGTCATGGTTGTTTTGTCTACAGGATATGGCATTTTCCCTA
>NW_009954140.1:2380777-2390665 GCF_000747805.2 Chaetura pelagica | reverse complement strand
CCTACACTGTTCTTGATTTTTAAGTGTTTTGTTTTTCTAGTAGGTTTAGTTTTGGTATTTGGGGTTTTTTTGTTTTTTGTTTTCTAAGATCTTATTTGAGATAGGATATACACCAGAGTAACAAAATGGCAGCAGGAAGAGATCTCAGCGCTTCGCACAGCGACAGATTTAACACAAATACAGCAACTGCTTTCTGCAAAATCCCCTGAGATTGTGCTGGACCCAAGAAAATATGCTTTCATATTAGCATCTGTGGTATCAAAAGAGGAAAGTTGGCCTGGTTACCACATACAGACTGTTCCCTGATGTATGGAGAAGAGCAACAGAATAATCTTTGCATCCCATTTAAGACAGTAGTCGGGGTAAATCCAAACAGTTCTCCTTTTGACAGTTGCCAGCAAAGAATGGTTATTCTGAACATGAGTGTTACTCACATTGCTATATGAATGTCCAGCTGGGTTGCTTACACTATTGTTTTGTGCTTCAGTTGCAAATCTAGGAGAGAGTAATACATTGACAGTAACTGAGAAACTATCAAACCCGCATGTTCTGATTGTTATATCATTTTTTTGCTGGTCTGTCTTTACCTTATGTCACAACTGAGCAGCACAGGTAGGTGGGCCAATGTCCTCTTCCCATTAAAGGTAGGGAACTACTGGACCCCTCTCCTATCTTAAACTCTTCTTACTGACCTGCACAATTCATCTGTTTCTCCCTTTCACTGCAGCATTGACAACACTCAAACAGAAACCCATTACATCTCAAGTACGTTTTGACTGCGGAGATAAATTTATGTCTGTGACTAAACAGGTCTACACTAGTAATGTATTTTTAAGCACCTTAAATGATATCTATCAAACCAGTAATTTTCACTTGTTTTACTGGACTAATGTGTAAACGTAGTGAATACGTGTTCTCAAATCTTTCTGTAAACTTATTAGATGAATTACAGAGTATTAATACCCCTGACAATCCATGATCTGTCATCATTTCTTGATAAGAGATTACTCACTGGAATTGCTGAGCTTTTGCAGAAGTTGCTAAATCCAGTTGTGGATAAATTGATGGATGGTGCCTGTTTTTATCTTCAGGGTATGCAGATATGCGTTCTGAAATTCAAAGCCATAATTAACCAACACTTAAATATTATTAATAATTGTAAAGGGTAGTTTTGTTTGGAAGGCATATAAAGAACCCAAACAAATTGCTGTTTATCACATGAAAGGCAAAATTTTAGTAACTTTGGGAAGGTTTTAGATGCAATATAATTATCTCCTTAACATGTCAGAACAACATCAGTAGTACTACCACTTAAAACTCCTTTCACTATTTCTAAAAGGAATTAGAGGCATTCACATCTTTAACCTCAGTATACAGACTCCCCTAGAGCAGATAAAGGAGGGGCTTCTGCCAACAGCAGCTCTGGGAACCAAAGTTAGGAGCTTTGCTCACTCCTCTGACTGTACAAGAAACTGAAATAGGAGGTAAGTACCTTTCTCAAAAAGAACTGTTTCTAACACCAAGTGCCACCTGAAAAAACTTAAGTCAATCAAGAGGGTATCAGAAAAGTGCACCTGTGTTTCTTTCTTCCACGCCCACAAAACAAACAACTCCCAGGCTGTTTTACAGGCTTCACTGCAATAGAGAATGGAGCATCTTCTACTGTTCAAATGTAAGGGATGGGGAAAAATACTATTGCTTCCACTGGGAATACATTACAGGGAATCTTATCAATGTAAGGACTTCTTTTCCTATACACACACATCAGCTCTCCTTTCAAGGAGATTTAAGGAACTTCCTTTATGAAGTATCCTTCTTTCTTACAAGGAGCTTCTGGATTCTCCCACTAAGCTCTGTTTGCTTCAGGAACCCAGACAGCCAGAGAAACGTGCACTGGTCACTCACTGAAGCCAGAAGGAGACACTGCAGAGTCAGTTTGCACCACTGCAGACACGGGAGATGGAGAGTCCATGGAGAGGTCAAGAAGATCACTGGAGGGAGCTGATGGCTGTTTCCTGTACAGCTAAACATTTGAAAAGGAATAAAATTGTTTGGTTTGTTGTTTTTTTTGCGGTGTGTTTTTTGTTGTTCTTCGTTTAGCTTGGTTTTTGTTTTTTCAAAACAGGACTTACATAGTTTTAAACAAATTGCTGTTTTTATAGAACATAAATTATAAAAATAATATTATAAAAAATAGACAGGTATGAGAGAAGAACAGGTGTTGGGTATTTTTTGGTGTGAAAGATAGCTAATGCAAAAAAACACTTTCCAGAAAAATCCGTTTCAGCAAGGTGGCTATTTCAAAAAATCCCCAAGCCAACAATTAAAAAAACCAATAATGAGCTTGTTTAGATACAGGTTTGATACTGATCTTCTGACTGATCCTGTACAATTATGTCCACGCTACTTATTGGTGTTACTGAGGTTTTATACACACTTAGGAATGTTGGTTTTTTTTCTTGTTTTTCAGTCCTGTTTTGAATAGGAAAAGTTTCCTAGGATAGGGAAAAGGCTTCCCTTTGCTCCTCCTGTGAACCTGTTAGAATTAAAAATGTAGTCAACCAAAGTTTTTAATAACCTTGTATGCTTGAAGCATATGGGTTTGGTCACACCAGATTAAAAAAAAAAAAAAAAAGAAAAAAAAAGAGATGCATTTTAAACTTTGAGACTCCTGAATAATAGAAAAAAAATGCACCAGTTGCATTAGTTGGATTAACTAATCCAGCAGTGCATCCATCAAGCAAAACCATCCACCTCCATAACCAGGATGTAGCAATAGCAGCTTTTCAAGGAAAACAAGATCATCTTCTACCTTTTTAAAATAATTGTCAGCTTATTTCAGCATTCACAGTGCAGTAATTTTCCTACTGAGTCCTAGATGGCTACACCATTATGGTTTAGCAGAAGCTGAAGCATGTGCAAAACTACTTTGGGCAATATAATTAGCAACCATCATTATCAATCAATAAAGCACAGTCATTAAAGTTTTGCTACAAGTCATTATTCACAATTCAGAAAAAGCTTTGACTCAGGAAAAACAAATACCAGTAACTGTGAATTCTGGCAGTGTAATAGTATTTCAGCCTATAAATACTTAACAGTGAACAAATGAAAAACCCCATTATGGTTCCTCATTTTGAATATGGCAGAAAATAGTGCTTAGCTGCAGAGTTAATCAACTAGCATTTGAGTAGTTCTGTCTCTCCTTTTTCCTCACAAAGCTTCCATTTTAGATTTGACATTATTTGCTGCTTTAGTTACACGAATTTACATGAAATTCTGCAAGTGAGACTTCAGGAAATGGGTAAGAGTTGTCTCCTGCATCTCTCAACTAGAGAATCAAATTCTGCATGGATCAAAAGGGTATTTTTCACAACGAGCAGAAACTGTTTGCAGCCCTGCAGTTCACAAGTTCATCTATAATTACCTCGGAGCGTTCACGTTGTATTCTCTGATTCTCCAAAAACCGAACTCTGTTTCGAGAGAACCTGTTGAGGTTGCAGAGTTAAATGTTCATTCTGGCATTTCTGTGATGTCACTCGTAAGAATATGAAATCAGTTATAATCAAAGTTTGGTTATCAAAAGACTCCAGAGGCACCAAACAAACACTACTGGTGCTTTTCCCTGGGGCACTTGTCTCTGCACTAGCAAGTGGACTCCCTCTCCTGCAGGGCCATGGTCCTTTGATCACCTGCCCTGACCCATCAAACACCAGTTTGCTCTCAGCCTCACTTCTGGAGCCAGCCCTCTGGTTCTTTCAAAACAAAACCAAGGCATAGCTGACACTGAAGTTTGTCTCTGTTCATGCCAGACAGGTAACTATGCACACGTGCTGTGCCAAATCTGCCTCCTGACCAGAACAGGCTTCCAACCAAGTCCCAGGAAGCCTTCTGGCCTCAGAGGTCCCCACACTCCCTCATTCCATCTTCCGACAAACCACACACCTATTCTGGGACACAGCCCTCTCATTAGCAAAGGCATTTGAAAGAATATTTTTTTTAAAAAGGAAACAAAAAAATCCATCTGCCTAAATATTTATGTACTGAGTCAAAACAGTGCTACACTGGGTCCTGGGCAGACCCAGTCAAGGAATATTCAGCACCCATAGGTTCATCCATTTCAGAAGAGCCCTATGTGGTGTGGACATGAGACTGCACAACTGCATATGCTGTTCAGGGTCACCATGCAGGTGGGGCCCACTAAGAGGGCAGGGAGGAAGAGATGAAAAAACTTTTCCAACTGCAGAACAAATCTTTATCTGAAATAAGAGGAAGATCCAAAGAGCTGGTAGAGCCACTAGAGGGAGTCATCGTTACACACATGAGGCCAGGTGATTGCACAATGGTGATGGCTCCTGATTTAATTTGGACTCCATGTTAATAAGCAGAATCAGAGAATGCAGCACGACTTGTCTTCAGACAATGCATATGGTATGAAACACATGTGGCTAGTTAAAATCAGTTTGTCCTTTACAAATCTCATTGTTCAGATGCAGTTAAAAAGAACAAATATTCTGAAATAAACATTAATCAAATACCTTTTAATACTCACCAACTCTGAAGTGCAATGAATCTGCACCCAGGAAGACTCACTACATATAAACTGTAACATTACAGTACTAAAATGTAGCAGTTTTCTGTCCAGTTTCACAATGGCCAATTAATTCCTCCTTCAATCACCAGGTGAGTCTTTCATAAGGAATTTATTGAATTACACCCACCAGAGTAGCTCAGGAGGTTCTTGGCCTTGCCAGTATTCACCGGTCACAGCAAAACCATAAGCACACACCTGGTTCAGTGGATTTACAGAAGTTGAACAGAATTCTATCTTTGCTTTACTTCAATGAAAAACTTGGCAAAGCAAAAAGTGAGCACAATTCTTTCAAGGCAGTTACTGTAAAATACACCAACACTGCTGTAGATGTAAAGATTTAAGGATGAACAAAAACTAAATGTTGTCAAGATTAGGCCCAAATTTTGTGCCATGACTCTTAGAATAATTAGTGGTATTTTCAGGGCAGCATTCAGAAAAGGCTTAAGAAAAATAGATTACTAAATTCTCCAAATCTGCTAAATTTAGTCATGAACCATTGTACTTGATGCATAGTGATTTCTACAACATTTCTTAGCCATGGAGGAGATAAGACACTTAAGACAGAAGGCTAGTTCCTATTAAATCGTAACACTCTCCATGAGAATACCCCCTGTGATATTTTGGGGGATGATACTGGAATGTTGAGTCTAAAATTATTTTCAGTTTGTTAGCAACTAGTCATGCTACCAATGACATAATAGACAATGCACAGGACATCAAGGCAAGCACTGCAGTGCTTCCATGTGTGAAAGAAAGAAACATTTTCTGCTGTAAGACAAATAGAACAGCATGTTTCAATCCAGCTGAGAAAAACAAGGGACTCTCTCACACATGCAACAAGGCAGAATGCTCTTCCACGGCTGATTTCTGCAGTAAAGCTGTCAAAGTTGTTTAGAAAGGAGAATAAGTACCTGTTCTGGAAACATGCACTTAACAGAGATAAGGACCATCACCAGTACCAAAGGGTTTGTAGCAGATTGATGACACTGTGCACTGCCAGAAAGGGATTCCAAATTCCAAAGTGATTTTTGTTTATGTGCCTCCATCTGATTTCCCCATCTATGCTTCTAACTTATTTTATCCCATTCTAATGTTTTTTTTAACTACTGTTACAAACTATTTCTGAAGTGCTTTGGCAAATACCTAATTTTCTCTTTTGCAATCATGTTTCTTTTCTGGATTTAAGGACAAAATCTGTCTCCTTGTGGAGAATCAACATCAGATGGAGGGACCATCTGTGTCCATTAAGTGTCCTTATTCAGTCAGGATACCAAATGTGATGAGAGAGGCCCTGGACTTACCTTTCATGCCCCAGGAGGACATTGTTCAGATCTTCATTTACTTGAATTAGTTCTACTATCACATCTTCATTCTCCACTGCCACCAACAATTCCATGATCCTCTCCTGCATCATCCGACAGGTCTTATACAGTTTCTGCCCGAGGCAGGGGAAGACAAAACACACAAATTGTAACTGCATTTTCCCAGTTCATGAAGAATGATAAGATCCTTGAGCACTTGCAGTCTCACGAGGGACCTTCCTTAATTTATACAAACTGCATGCATACCAAACATTGCAAACATGATTTTCATGTCTTTGGTCTCTGCAAGGCAGGCTGACAACTCCAATTACCACAGCTAGAACTTCTGCCCCTACCAGACCGCTACCTCTTGACCCACCTTTATTTCTAAAGATCTGTCTCTAAAGTCTAAATTACAAATTGCAAAATGACCAAGACCCCTCTAGGTGATACAGAGCAAACTTGATGCAATCCTGTTTGAGGCTGGTTAAACTGAGCAGGACACTTTGCATGGATGTGATGGATGTGATCCTGTTCAACATCTGCTTGAAGAAAAGACAGTCTGAAGGACAGAAGTGCCCCAATGCCAGTCTCTTGTAGCTCTAACTATACCTCTAAGTGGGGCAGTTTGGAAGCACTTCATCCATGCACTTTTTGAGAAAGTAACACAAACCTAGCAGAATCAGCTGATAATTATGAGAGCTTATTGAGCAGAATTTTGCATTTCTGCCAGTTGAAATGGAAAACAGTTTATTTGTATTCCTCTCCACTGCTGATTCTGCATGTTCAAAGAAACAAATTCTTTAGCAACAGGAACTTCAACTCAGCCAACATTTTTCCCCCCCCACAGTGCATTTGCAAATGATTACAGGCTCTGCTTAGGGGAAAAAAAACACTGGAAAGGGAAAATTCCTCTGCTATACAGAAATTGCCCTGGTATTATTTTCAAAGTGATGACTTTTTCTCAAAAAATCATATACTTCATGTAAAGTTTCATTTCTGTAAAAAGAAATAAAAAAGAAACATTGCACCCCTCTGCCAAATCTGCATAATGATTACAGAGCACTGTACCTTCCAGTAGTGTATCTTCATAGCCCGGGATAAAACACACAAAAATGTGTTCAGTTTAATGTCTGTAATTAAATGAAAACCTCTCCAAACTTTACTACCTGATCTGCATTTAAGAAATGTGTATGTCTTACTGCTCTATGATAATAGACTTTATTATATAGGCTCCTTTCTAAGTATCAGTGCTCCACAAGAGAAGGAAATTGACACACTCATTTCAAGCATGGACTTGCTAGGTTTTGCTGCTACCCACAATGTTTCCTGCAGTCTTACATTTTGAAAACCAGAGTTTTACAATGATGGACAACCAACTGGTGTAATAATCACCAATGATTCCAATGAATTTGTGCTAATTCTTCCCAGCTCACGATCTGGATGCAAATTCCTGCATGTCCATCAACTATGTCCACCCACTACAAAGTATTTTCTGTTGAAGCTGAACTTCAGCTATTCTTTAACTCCTGTTACTGGTCAGCACAACACTTCAAGCAAGATCTGCTATCTTAAACCTTATCCAAAACAGGGCGGAGGAAGAGCCACTAATGGATCTACAGAACTGAAAATATGTTGCACTGACTTCACCCTGTTGCAGGGTTGTGTTTTATTTTTTATTGAGACTCCAGATACTCAGAAGAACTGAAATGAGAGTCTGCAACCCGCTTAAAGCCTAAACAAGTAACACTTTTACTAAAAGACTTTTGTTCTCTGACAACAAAAACCTAATCCAAGCAATCCAGGTAGAGCCAGGAATAAAAGGGAACATTAAGTGTTGTTAAAGAAACAGGCTGGCCATGCTTGATGGTTTTTACCGCTCAGTGCACAGGGGAAAAGAACAGAAAGAGCAACAGCGAAATTAACATAGAAGGAATGAGTTTTCAGTCACTCCCACAAATGGGAGCTCCACACCCTGTCCTCGAGCTTTTGCCAACAATTTTATTACTGGGAGCGTCAATAGGAATCCACTGGTTTACTGTGGGCAACCCAATCTGTGCACCCGCATGCAGAAGAGAGACAGGAAAATAAAGACATACTTTTCTTGTTTCACAACCAGAAATGCTTACCTTGTCATGGTCTAGACAGAGATGGCAAAGTATACTAAGCCATTGTACTCTCCTGCCTGGGTTATCTCTCACTGGTTAAATCATCAAGGTTAGTTTGCACCTTGGCAACCTCCCTGGTGGTAGAAACACTACAGCAAAGAAAGCACTGATCACAGAACAGCCACAGACCAGCTGCCTGGATGGTGTCCACTGCTGGAACAACCTCCACTTGAGTGCAGGCAAAGAAAGCCCTCTGCAATCTACTGCAACTGCAGTTTGCTTTGCCTGTGTTTAAGTTTAATCTGGTCAGATCCTTGCTTCACAGGCCTTTCTTCCTTGGACTTAAAGCTCCACAGCCCTCTGCAAAAGAAACTGTGTTGGAGATGTAAGGAATGTCCAGGGGGGGATAAACCACTGCAAATTGTGTCTGTCTCCTGTCTGGTT
Source organism: Chaetura pelagica (assembly GCF_000747805.2). NCBI lineage: Eukaryota > Metazoa > Chordata > Aves > Apodiformes > Apodidae > Chaetura > Chaetura pelagica. Next base: position 2,382,218 of record NW_009954140.1, on the reverse strand, counting down.
CCCTCAGACCAGCAGTGCTGTCTGTCATTAAAGATGAGAGACAGTAGCAAACTACTGCTACCTTTGCCTATCCCACCTCCAGTTGTGAATCAGTCCAAAAATGGACACAGCTGAACAGCTCAACCTTGAAGGCAACCCAACAGCACCCAACAAGGGTTTCTTGCAAAGGAAAAATTCTCCACTAGGCAAGAGAAGCACACCAAAGGCCTGCAAAACTTAGATCAGTTCTTCAACACACTTTATGCTGATGAATGAGCAAAACTGCTTCCTTCTCATAGAATTGTGGAGGGAAGTTTAGAAACAGAAGGACGTGATAAAAGCTTTTTACATTCTTGCAGACAACATGGAACAGAAGAACATCCATTGCTGTAGGTCACTACTGAAATGCTAAAGTAATGCAGCATTTTTAATTTCTAAAATAGAAAAATACAGCATGGGCAAGAAGAAGAAATGACATCACAAAAGGAAGAATGTCTGCATGCTTACTGGCAAATCTCAACTGTAGGATCACAATACACCTCCTCCAGGCTACACCTGAAGAGCACATGGATTGATCCATGGCACAGCAAGCCCCCAGTCTTTGAAGTCACGCACATAAAACCAACACTTCGTGTCCTTCACTGGCCTTCAGCCTGCCTGGAAGGTACTGGTAATAACAAAGAGAGCACTGAAAACTCCAGGATAGATAGGAGAGAGAGACACTATGTCATCATTTATTTCCCCACAAGGCAACTGCATTCAACTGGAATGTTCTCAGGGCTGTTTGACAGAACATGCTTAACAGAGAATGCTCCATTATGAAATTCCTTTGCCCTTGGAATTCCCTAGAGATTAAATTTGCGTTGCAAGCTATATTGTCCTTTCCTGATTATCTAGATGTCAGGGAAGGAAACAAGAGAAAGCTGAGCAAAACCAGAGACAGAAACCTGTTGTTGGATTCCATTTGGCAATTTGAATCTAGATGTTACACAGAAGCATAAAACACATTTAAAAATCAACTTTGACCAAACCAGTAGCTCCTACCAATGAACTATTGCATACCTGTAGAAGATTCATATCATCCGGATTTTCAGAGCCAGGAGCATTTTCTTTTAATATTGATGACATGACTCTCACGTTCATTTTTGCCATATCCAGTTCACTGTACAGTTTCCCAACCTGTTAGGTTCAACAAGACAGAATATTGCGTAGGTGAACAGAGAGAGCAGAATAATTCTTATGTCCAATACTTGCTTTCTTCCCCATCAGGTGTAATACAGGCCTAACTGGTACTATTTAACTCAGGTGACATACCATGAAAATTAATGGAATTAGCTCAGCTTTCATATGTGCAACCCAACAAAGATCCAAGTCTGATAGTACTACTCATTTTCCTCACAGTTAATCCCTCTCACTGACATTACTGTTACTCTTTTTATTTACCTCCAGGCCAAGCAGGAAT
>NW_009954140.1:2378167-2380628 GCF_000747805.2 Chaetura pelagica | reverse complement strand
AGGAATGGAAGTGAAGTGCCCTTTCCTTTCTGCTTTTTAGAATAATCTCTTCACACAAGCAAAAGTAAATTTGGCTTTCTCAGTTATATTTGAAGTAACTTTTATTAATTTGCATAACAACATTGTAGGACATCATGCTTGAGTAAATTATTCCACTTCCTGGTGGGGGTACAGTCTGGCATTTATTTAATTCCATTCTGCCTACTTTGCTTTGGCACACCACCATAGAAAACATCTTCAGGAGAATGAACATAAAACCAGCAATACAGAACTATGCCACTTGAACTGATGGTCCCTTCTAGTGGTCTATCCACCCAGGTTGTCAAAATCACACATTACCAGTGCATTTCAAGTGGACCCTCTGATCCTGTAGCACTGTACCTGCTCAGGAGTCAACAATAATGTTGGGCCAGTGGGAAGAGGCAGTAAAGAACGTTTTGCAGGACTAGCAGAAGATGGTGATGACTTTGTACAAGGCTGAGATGAAGTCTGTGAAAAGACAAAAGAGAAGAGCTTGGGTTTGACAAAAGGATTGAAGCAGAGATCCAGAGGAGGGAGCTACAAAACATCTTTGCCAGGCTGGGCACTCGCTTTCTCATAATCAATGCTCCCAGGTAATTTGTTAAGCAAGGTCTGTTTACAAGAATAAATCTAATGGCTATTTTGTAATGAAATGAAGCTAGGAATTCAGGGATCTTTTAAATGAGTTTGGAAGTACACTCCATCATAGGATAAAGTGGGAACAGCTGAAAACAGGATAGCTCTTTGGCTCCTAAGCCAGAATCCTTCTCAAAGTGCCACACTGCAATTTTGCAATGAACGATAGCTTCACACACTTGGAAGCAGTGGAAATGTTGGGGGGTTAAGTCTGACTCTACAGAAGATCAAGTACAAAGGCCTTCTGGACTGAAAAGTTGGAGCTTCCACACTCCCAAAGCTCTTCTGAAAAATCTTCTAAAAGAAAAAAAAAAATAAATCCAGAAAGAATAACTTTAAAATGTACTGTATTTTCAGCTGATGTCCAATGCTCAAGCCACACTTAATGTCCTAGATGCTACACAATGATATCTATGACATATCTTAAACAACATTTATTGTATACAGACTGTGCAAGCAGGCAGACACATATAGAGACAATAATATTTTCTTATAGATATCTACCTCTTTTGGTCAAATCTTAAAGAGCAGCACGTTTTCATTAAAATCTTACTCATCTTTGATGAGGCTTTCAGAAGTTGACACGTTTGGAGCATTTGGCTCTCAACTCATTTTGAAGTTAACAGTGTGCCAACATCTTTTAAACACTTTAAAAGCCTCAACAGGGAGATGCTTCCTTTTTGAGAGCTGTCCACTGATCCGTGGTTTGAAACAAACTAAACTAAACTATTATACAGGCTGTGTTTATTTGTTATCTTAGCTGTTGTAACTGAAACTGATGCCTGCTAACGTGCTTAAGTAGGTTGGTCATATTCTGCCCTGGAGCATTTAAATCAAAAAACAAAACAAAACAAACACACCTTCTTTGTCTGCTGAGCTCAAACAATTAACTCATCCTGTTTCTGATTTACAATCACAGAATCACTTAGGTTGGAAAAGACGTTCAAGATCATCGAGTCCAACCACCACTCTGCCAAGCCCAGCACTAAGCCATATTCCCAAGTGCCACATCTAGATGACTTTTAAACACATCCAGGGATGGTGACTTAACCACCCCCCTGGGCACCATGTTCCAATGTGTGACAACCCCTTACATTAAATAGTTTTTCCTAATGTCTAGTCTAAACCTCCCCTGGACATTAACCATGGTCAATGAAGTGTCCTTGTGTATGCCCACCTTAGGTCCCCCTCTGCTGGTGTCAGAAGATGGAAACTCTACTCCTTTCTTAAGCAGTTCCAGATAAACTTCTTTCACTTCGCTGACATCCACCATTCCCTGGAAGCCCCGGGCCCACGTCTAGTTTTGAAAAAACAGGGACAATAGCAGTCACAGAAAGGGACAACAGCAGTCACAGAAAGGGACAACAGCAGTCACAGAAAGGGACAGTCATCAGGTCAGACAAGTGCTTCTAAAACATGAGGTCCTCAAGGAAAGTCATTCCCTCCATCCACTCCAGGTAACTCCACTTGAAGCAGCAGGAGCCACGAAAGGTCCAGGTACCTCTCACCCCACTTGCTCAGTGTGACCACAGAGGGAGCACACACAGACTGCCACGGGAATGTCACAGGTGGAGGTTGACAGTTTTCCAGTTCTCTCCCTTTGACATCCAGTCTGTGCTACTCCTGCATGAAGCAGGAGCAGCAAGACTCAAGTCTGCTTTAGGAAGAGGTTCCCATGAGTACGTCAATGCTGCATTATTAAATGCTTATCACATAGCAGAGACACAAACACTGTTTACTCTAGACTTACCATGATAAAGGTCAAGATTTTCTCCTGCATGTCAATGGGCAGATTATACCTCGG
>NW_009954140.1:2369929-2378131 GCF_000747805.2 Chaetura pelagica | reverse complement strand
TCCCCCAGCCTGTCTTTACAGAAATCTTTCTTCACAACTAAAGACTGGAATCTTGGGCCACAATTCTCCATACACATGTCAAGCAGCTGTACACACAAAAAGCTTCTGTTACACAGATACTAGGGGAAAAAACCCACAACTTGACTGATTTTGTTTCCTTCTGTTTAATTTGTTCCAAGGTGTTATGGGGAATAGTACAATGGAGATGGTTAGATTCTTGCCAGCTATCTCACCAAAATGCCTGATGAGGTTATTACAGGGGAACAGTAGCTCACTGTGTGCAGTTACACCTACACAGTGCACAATGAAATGTGTTAGCCAGAGTTACAGTATTTTTAATAAAGAAGTATGATCACACTTGTTTCCATGTCATAGCAGTTATTGAACACATGGTACCTTAACAGCATCGAATCTGTCCATAGCTTAAAAAACGACTTGCAGAGATTCAGTAATAGAATTAATTCACTGCCTGGCACATAGGCACCCTGGTCTGACAGATTCTTAAGAGGTCTACAAGAGAAGAAAATAACCTTACTAAGTGCCTCTCTTCTAATCTGCCCTGTAAGTGAGAAACTAATGAAAAAATAGAAAAGAACAAATTAAACAACTCAGAGTACAATTTCTCCACGCGTTTTAAAGGTCACATTGATTTGAAACAGAATAGTTGAACTGTTCCAATTGTCAGATTCATCTTCACAAAAGAAGGCTACTTCCAAAACTCTGCTTGGAATGCTCAGAGTAGGATCCCTGCAAGCAATGTGTCTGCCCTATCAAATACATCAGTAGGTGATAATGACATACTTGTACACTTGGAGATGGCTGATTACAATTCCCATTATACAGAAGAGATAAAAAAAATCTGTCACTACATCCTAGTCCCCTGAAAGTGGGCCAAGACAAGTCCTGATAGGAAACTTGGATTGGGCAGATCAGGAGCAGAGTCAGGAACAGGACTCATCTTGCCTGGCTCAAATCTGGAGACCAATGCCCCATGTAAAGAAAAACAGTTGCTTGTGCTTTTTGCTCTTCAACTGTATCCTTACTTTCCTTCACAATTTAAAGAGGGAAAATGGAAAGGCAAAAGCTAAGGGTAGAAATCAACAGAAGTTTGCAAAATTTCATCATTCTCAGGAGAAAACTTCCCCTGAATCATACAACAGACAAGATATATTCTCAAAAGGATACACAGTTTTTTAAAGGACATTATTGTAATCCAGAGAAAAGTAGGTTAAATATACTTTCTTATTCAGAGTAGACTATATGTAACTTAGCTGAAATAATTCTAGTAACTCATTTTCATGCCTCAGGACTTGGGGATTTTTCTCCCAGTGTGATCAGGAACTTAAGGGAGAGGAGGTTTAAAACCAGAAGAAAATATATTGCTGAAATGAAAACAGGGTAGAACAAAGAGGCACTGGCAGGCTGCTGTGCAAAAAACTGAGACACAATTACAAAAAAATCTTGGCTCGAGTAATTATTTTTCATTAGAAAGAGTAGATGAAGCATATGCTAATGAACCAAGTCATTTGCCTGTACAGCACTTCAAAGATGGTCTGTGTTAAACATTTTCAGCCCAGTGCATGGGAAACTTGGTATTCTACCCTAGTACTAATTCCCTACTTAAGGGGCTGAGTACCCTCTGAATGAAAGTACTGAACTCATGGGCTGGAGCCTCCATTCAATTATGCCAGCACAGCGCACAGTGCAAAACTAAGCTGGTGTAGGAAAAAGAAGAATTTGACTCAATTGTTTTTAACTGGACCATTCATGAACAAGCCACTTTCATGCTAATCATACCTTTCATTAGAATATCAATAAGGAGGTTACTTATCACTGCAAATAGGACTTTACCTTCCCAAGCAGTTCCATTAGAATGAACAGATCCAAAGTGGCCAAGTCAAGCACTGTTCAACCACAGCCAAATAGAATCTGAAGAGATTTATTACAGAACTAGCAAGTTAATTTCAACCAAACCATTAAACTTCCTCTAAATGACAGGCAGGACCTGAGAACTGTTGGAATTGACAGGGCTGCTGTGTTCCAGGCTGGCTGGTACCAGACATCCAGCTGGAAAGTGCCTGGCACTGAGCAAAAGGGAGGGCAAATAGCACAAACCGAGCCCTTTGGTTCACATGATAGCAACACAAACCTAAACCAATAAAAGGCATCTGAACAGAGGTAAAAATAAACGGTAGGGCAGAAACAAAAAAGGGTAGAAGTTGATGGCAATAACAAAGTCAGTGACATTTCCTGCTACAGTCCAGTGGTTTTGTAGATTTTACCAAGATTCTGCATTTCAAAAATATGCATGTTTCAGAAGTATTGAATTTTTCAAATGTTTTATATATAAAGCACTGAAATACAGATTTCTTTAGCTCCCACTGCTTTTCTTTTCCTCTTTGTTCATATACACCATAAAGTGTAACAAAATGGACTGGGCCTTTTTTGATCGAGGAACTGGTTTTGGTTTTTATATCCTCTGCTTTGTGAAATGTTAATTTAAAAAATGAAAATCTGAAGGCCACATTTGCCAGGCTAATTTTAATCTATTTACTTAAATATTTTTTTTTTACATCTGAAAACCTACAGAATATTAAAAACCAGAAAAGCCTAAGGCACAAAAACAAACACCAGAATTTAAAGGCAAACAATTACTTTCTTTACAATATTTTCCAATGATGTAATGCAGAAATGAAGCAATAATTTCAACTTCATTTTCTGCCCACTGCTTTGTATGTAAGAGTGTGTGCATGGACACAGGTACAGAGAGGGACACATTCAATGCACTGCTTCCCCATGTGCTGTTCTGTTCCTAAGAGCCTACAGGCATCAGACCTGGAGTACTGCAGTAAATGCTTTCCAAAACCAAGGGAGACCTATGGAGACAACTGAACCGGTATCTCAACGTTCACTACAGAAACAGAGCTTACCTATCCAAAGTCCATTAGTAATAAGGAGTCAAATAACACATACACACTAAGTTGGACTCCTGCCTAAAAGTTCTAATCCTCACTCTGATTGAGAAATCACCACTGCAAACCTGATGGCTTTATCAGAGACTGTGCAGGAAGCAACTTCGTGGCCTGACACGCACACACCTTGATCCATGTGACTTCACAAGCACCAGGTCACTTCAGTAGACCAGAGTACGTGAAGCAAAGCCACAGCCAGCACATCATACAGCTGGTACTCACCCTGCTTCCTCCAAGTAAACAAATAAGCTGCTATGAGCCAGAAGGAGGAAGATACTGCTGAGATTTAACAGGTCTCAATTACAATCACGGCTAACACAGGTGAGCTACTTCAGATGAAGAATTTCATGTTTCAGTTTGTGTGCATTCTCTGGGAATAAGCTTCTTAAGCAGTTTCATTAGAAAGATTAAATTGCAGAATTTCTTGGTTCAGTAAATAAAGTGCATCAAAACACATTTCTAAAGATAAGTGATTTGTAGATGTGTTGCCTTCTTAGTTGTATCTAATACAGGTAAGAGACACAATTTGATTTAGAATATCAGAAGCTCACATTTACTGTAGGAAACCCAAGCAATAACTCACAGTTCATAAAAAATAACCCTTATTTTTGTAGAAATTCAGCAGAAAAACCATTTTAAGAGGTAAGCGTTGCATGGCAGAAGTTGTGTTTTAGGAACTGGGTATTATTTCTGGTTCTCCAATTGCAATAACTTGTGTTCCAATCTAAGCATTTCAAAATGGGAAATAGGAACAATTTCATTAAGGCAATCAAGAACCCAAAAGAGAAGACACAGCACACAGAAAGACTGATGTGGGAACAAAGGAATTAAAAGTCATACATGGTCAGCAATTAGGTCATCGAAGGAAAGATTTCACACATGCTAAACTGATGGCATTACTGGTAGAAACCAGAAGAAGGAAAGGATCCAGGGGTAGAGGTGGAGGAAAGGAAGGGAGGTCTTACATAAGAACAAGGAGGGGAGAGGAACATAAGAGCAGGAGGAGAGGAGAGTGAAAGACTATTTAAATACCTATTTAAATAAAAAAGCAAACAAAGGATTAATGAACGCAGGGAGAAGAAACCTGTTGTCAGAAAACAGAAGCAGGGCCAAAAGGAAGCAACTGCCTGGCAGGCACAGCTACACGTGCACATGTGAGTGGGTGAGAACAGACATGGAGCAAGGGCCCTGAACAGCCAGGAGACTGTAAGAAAGTGCTGAACTAAAAGCACAACTGAAACCTGGTACACACTCCATCTGTGCACAAACACAACAAGCTTCCAAGTTAACAGGATCACGCTTTTCCTTGGATACATCCGAAACACGATCCTTCTCCCCCTTCTATGTTCTTAAGAGCTGAACTATAATGTCACCTTGGGGATATCTGCAGAGTAAACAACTAAAGAAAGGCTTCTAAATCTAAGCACTTTGTTATCATAACTCCAGCTGTGTCAGATAGAAAGAAAAGGACCTAGGTGCACAAAGACTGTAGGAGAAAGAAAGCAGATCTGATAGAGTGACTGCAGTTACAGCGGTAACCAGAGTGTTTTTGTTATGCAAACAGAGAACACACAAAAAGGTGACTCATGAGACAGTGAAGGAGGAAGCCAGGCAAGAAGTTCGGAAATGGGATGAGCTGAAGGTATATACATCGGTATGTTTAACACATTTATCTGCATCTCTAAGTTGTCAGGAGACACTTGAGCAATTGCTAAGTGACCTACAATTTGACACTATCAATCACCTATCTTCTTTAATCACTTCTCAGCACATATTAATATAGATAATGATTTTGCAAAATAAATACCAAACCTGTGAGTAATAGTACTCAGAGTATAATGCAGACAGGCCTCTACAACCTCAAAATAGGAAACTGAGGAAAATGCTTCTAGACAAATAACGAAGACAAACCCCAACTTACAATATGAACTGAATGACTCTTCTCACAATTGCACTACTGTTTATCAAGAGGAGTTCAAGTGGGGAACTCTGGACTCACAACAGTGTTAGGAACCTTTTGCTACTGCCTACATTATCAGGGTAGTGGAAAATAGAGAACTATGTTAACATACTCCAGTTAAATTGACTGAAATCACAACCCTTCCCCAAAATCTGAGGTAATTCAGAAACTGTCAGATTCTGAAGGCTTGGTTGCCTCAAATGAGGATATTCCCACCCACTCCAACCTTTAGTCATAACACCTGAATCTTACGTGGCTTATCCTGTGTCTTGCTCCCTTGCACAACTGACCACTGTTACCCTTTCATTCATGTTTCTCAGTTACAGGAGGCAACACTTACCTTGCCAGAAGAGATCTTGCACATTCCCACTGCACACCACACTTAGTTTAACTCAGATCAGTACCACAAGGTGACTAACACCATGGTCAAATGTAGCTTTTATGTAATGTCCCCACCTCTGTATCTTTTACAAACAGGTGGGGCACTCACAGAGGGACAATCACTGGAGTAAATAAGAACTATTCTTCGACAAAACACTGGCTGAACAAAACAACTGAAACTGCAACAATAGATTTGTGTCACCCGGGACTCTCTGGAACTCCAGAACACCTGATCTGCACCGTGGTAGTGCTGTACACACAAAGACAGAAAACATCCTGCAGAGTTGTGTCACTGATAATTTGCATGCCACCTTATCGTTTAAGATGTTTTCCTTCTTAGTGTCTAATTAATATAAACATAGCTGTACTTACAGACAGGGTCAGCCTGATCTCCTTATGGTTACAGTTTTTTGAAAGCTTTTTCTTTAGCGCTTTAACTGCATCTTTAGGCCTGTGACAAGAAATTCAGTAGAAGTTACCAGCAAAGTTAGACTGTTTTTCTAGTTTGTAACTTCATCCAAGAGCAAAAAATACCAGCCTGAGATAGAGCATCAAATTCATCCCTGTATTTACACCCACATAAAACGAGAGCAATTGCCCCATTGATTTCAGCAAAGTCACTTCAGCACGGAGCTAGAGCAACAAAGCAGTGAATCAGGTTTGTTACTGCAGCCTGTGTGTTACTCCAGAGACTTCTGCAGAGGAATAAAGTTATTCTTCCTCTGCAAAGCTTTCTCCAAAATGATATTATTTCATTATTGTACAACAGATTTACTTATCTAGCTTTTATTGCCATGAAAGGGAAGAACAATTGCCAGCTGTACCAAGTGGTACCTATTTTTCACGTATGACACAATTTAAAAAAAATTCTCTTGGGAGAGCTGTGAGGAGTAGGGGAGTCTTGGCTAACTTCCACTTCTATAATTGCAGGATGCTTCTAAATCATCTGAGTAATTACCATGTATGGGTGGACAACCCATTCCACCTCAGAGATAGTGACATTTCTGGCCCAGTCATTTTGATTTCTATATATACACCCCTTATCTTTTAACTATCTATGTAAAAGGAAAAGGGTGGAAGATGGTATCAAGCCTCTCACATGTGGTAAACAGTTTTGCCTGATTACTATGGGCTATCTATAGTGTACAATTATTAGGGTCAGCTCAATGCTCATGATCAACAAAAACAAGATGTCCTGAAGTCCCTTTAGGATGTCTCTAGAATCTAAGATGGAGTAATAGGCATAAATACAATGTTTCCATAAGAAAAAAAAAAAATCTGTGTTGAAAAGATTTCAAAAGCCAATGACATGAAATGGGTACTTACCACTACAGCATTTTTCAGTTTGAAATGTTGTTGTACTTAATCAGAAAAAAAACCAACCCAAATATTTCTCTATTTTTATTAATCCTGTGTCATAGCTAGTCATACCAATAGTGCACCAAGTGACAGATGAAAGCTGAGAGGAAAACTTTCCCTTCCAGCCAGAAAGCTGTACTACTACTATTCCACTCCTGCTTCTTGCTTCTTTCACTGAAGCATCTGGAAATACTCTGGTCAGGAGCTGGATATTGCATTAAAATAACCATTTGCCTAATTAGATACAGCAGTTCTGCTGTTCCTAGTATCCTGTTACGGATTATGACTAGTAGTAGTTGCTTAGGAGGAAGTTATAAGGAGCTCCTCTGTAAGCATGAACTATGCACAAGAGGAAATAGTTTATTTTTAAAGCCCTATTGCATAGAAACTCCACATAAAACTAAGGCTGATGGTTACAGTGTGCTGCTGCTTATGGCAATGACCAGAGGGGGGTTATTACTGACCTTCCAAGCTCTAAGAGCCATGGGTGAGAGCGTGGGATCCAAAAAAAACAGAAGAAAGGAAAAGCTGATATAAAAGAAGATATTTGTGCCTAAACTAACACGTACCTCATTCTCCTAGAGAAAGCTCTCCAGCTGGTGTTAGAACACAGCAGTGAGCTCTTACACTGCAATGATGAAGCAGATCTTAGAACACATTTCCTTCTCCCCCTTTTAAAGGTGGAAACAAGGATGGAAAAACTAGCAAGTGACTGAGCAAAGCAAGATGTGACAGTTTGGTGCAAGAGGACACCCCTGCCCCGGGAACTCGTGTTGACGCGATGGATCCTGCTGAGCAGAAACCCGGGCAGGGCTGCCCTGCTGCTGTGGTGCTGAGGCTGCCCGAGAGAACAGGGGGGAACTCCGATGAAGTGAAAAGCAAAGGCTTTTAAATAGTGTTGTAGAAAACCAAATGCTCAAGGTCTTTTTCCAGGTTAGGTTACCCAGAGCACGGGGGGACCCAGAGCACGGGGGGACCCACCCAGCGTGGCCAGCAGGACAGCTTGGGTGGGACACGTTGGACTCCGGTAAGAAAGCCACACTCACACATTTCTCCAGCGCTTGTCTGTGGGGAAGGGCCTACAAGTCTAATCCCTGCAAGTCCTGACGGCTGAGCACGAAGCACCGAGCCAAGCAAAACTCTTCTAGAGGAGCCAAAGCTCCCGGCTGCCGCTTCGGTTTGGGTACCTTTACAGATGCGTCGTACCCCACCTGCACGGTTTGCCCTGCCCGCGGGCAATGCCGGAGCCACTTCTGAGACCAAAACCCGGCTGTTCTCCTTGCCCACAGGAGAAGGGGACATGTGAGGGCACGGCTGGTGCGGGATGCCCCCTCCCCGGCCCAGCCCCGCTCACCCCTCCTCCGTGGCGCTGATCACGTCGCAGATGTGCAGGAATTGTCCCCACTCCTCCGTCTCCAGCGCTCCGAACGTCGCCCGCTCTGAAAGGCCAAGAGGAGGCACCGTAAAGCCGGGCCGGGACCCCAGCGCCGCCGGGACAGGCGGGGGTTGCGGGAAGGCACCGTCCTGTCC
>NW_009954140.1:2365350-2369567 GCF_000747805.2 Chaetura pelagica | reverse complement strand
TCGGAGCGGGGCAGCCTCGCTCCCCGGCCCCGCCGTTCCGGTGACTCCACTCGGGATCACGCAGCCACGTCCCCCTTTTCCCGCTCCTTGGCCGGTGTTTAACGCGAGGCAGGATCCCCCCGCTAACAGCTGGAACCACGAGAAACTTGGCGCTTTGGGAGGCAGAGCTCAAAATCATCTGGATCGAACCTACGCAGGGACTCTAACCTGCCTCTTGGCACCTGTGACTTGCAAACCTGTGCTCACTTCACTGGAAATAGGGAAAAAAATACCTGTCTTGCAGGACTCACCTCCATGGAGTTGAGTGGCACGGAAGACCAATGATAACTTGGGTTTTTTTAGGTATTTTGAAGAACTTTTAATAGCAGAACTGACTTCAAAGGATCAGCTCTATGATACAAGTACCACAACTTTCACTTCAGGTATCAGACCACCGAAAATCAGGCTTTCCAAATGCAGCACAATATTATATACACTTTTAAACTGATATCTGATGTGATTTGCTGCTTAAATTGGTAACAATTCTCTTATGTTAAAAGCAGACTGCAGAGCCAGGCACTGAGACCCGGCCCTACACTGTGCACACCTCAGCAGCCGCTGCTCTGGACTCACCGGGCTGACCCCTTCTCTGCAATGTTCACACAGGTTTTCTCAAACCCCCGACTTCTTGTCCGTTTCACAGATCTACCAGGAACAGATGCATAGAAGCAGGAGGGGAAAAAACCCACAAACAACAGGGCATGTAAGTTACATTCATAAAATCATCCTTTGTATTATGCAGGAACCACCAACACGTTCCTGTCGCCACAAACACGTTTCCACCCGTGGAAAGATTCCTGCTCCAATTACTATCAATGCCTTCCATTGTGTCACTTCATCTCAAGTCTGACTGTATCTCAGACCTGCACAACACTCAGGAACGAACATGGCATGAATTGAAATTAAAGCTTCAGCTGTTATTTGTGTTGACTGAGAGTTGTAATTATTTCAGTACCAAACAAATACAGAATCATATTAACTAGGATTTGAGTACAGCTTAATCAGTCACCCAGTCAGAACATGATATACCCAAATACATTATTTGCCTGACATTAGAATGCCATGAATTAACAAAGCTGCATTTGCACTGATTACGAGTGCTCTTCCTCGCGTAAACTCATTTTACTTGCTTGTGCATTCTGGATAACTCTGTGGCCCCATCTACTGGGTGGCTTTAGCAGAACATCCGCTTTTATGTACCTGCAAGTCTCAACAAAAAGCAAGTTACTGCAAGTGCATTTAGACAAGAGGATTATGTACGATCAGCGTAGGAGCTGAGCCTTTTTCTTACTCTTTCTACAGCAAATGGTTGAAGTTCATCATACAGCTGGGGAGGTTCCCTTTGAGACTGTTTCTAATGAACACAATCTCAATTTTCCACACTTTTGTTGGTCTTCTCACTTGGTTATAAGCCAGACACAGCATCTGTCGAAACAGAAATTTGTTTCTTTATTCTTGGTTGCAGAATTTTGAAAGGCATCCTTTAAACCTAAGTGTTAATTCATTTGCTCTTTAACACTGAAATATTTAAATTAGTGTGAGTCAGACACTGTTTCAGAGAGCAGATTTTATCGAGCTACTCAGGAGAAAAAAAATCTGATGAAGCCCTTTTATTTTTTTTATTTTTATTTTTTTTTTCCATTGGAATTTACTAATTTAAGTTAGTCAATGAAATCAGCTGTTGATCTAGATCTGTGATCTCTTAGTGGGCTTTAGGTTCTGCTTGAAACAAACCTGCCTGGCTCCTCAGCCTGCTCTGGACTGGAGTTCTTGCTATTTCTGAGTAGGTGATTGAAGAGTCTCAGAATTGCAGTCCTTGCAATTTTGCTGGCTATTATTGCAGATACACTATTCTACTTCATCATTACCATTGAGGGACATTTTCCATCTTTTGCAAGCACACACAATATGTTATCAAAAGAAAGAAGGAAGAGGGTAAATAATATCTCTCTACAAAATGTTTTGAAACAAGAGTGTTTAGTGGCAGAGTTTGTCTGCCTCTTGAGCTAACATATATGATACCAGCTTGTCAATTTTATTTGTACTAGGGATTTGTTGATGTTGTGATGTCAACTGTAAATTCACATCCCTAGTTGCTGTAGCTATGCAGAGATTTATTTTCAATCTAGTTTTGCTGATTTTAACGTTCAGAGCTAGATATCTTTACTTCAGGTTTTTTAAAATCACACCTTTACCTAATTTCCTCTTTGGTCCTGTTTCCAAGGAATCACATACACAACACATTGAGTGAAATACTTCAACAGCTTTCATATTTATACACTGATTTATGATATTGATTTGTACCCACTGCTGTTATTGGAAAATTAAAACCCACGGTGGTGATTTTTTGTGTAGTTTGAAAATGAGAGAGATTCTTAAAAGATCATTATTCAGCAGAGATTAGGTGAGGAGTTGCAAAGTATTCCCTCCTCCATCTCCCAAGAGCTTTATTTACTGGCATAGTCTTTGGCAGGAGCCTGTTTTAGTGTGATTCTTCCTTGTTATCCAGTACAACAAAGATACAAACAGCGGGATTCTCCCAGTAGCTCGTTAGACCAGATGCTGGCTATGGCCTGTGCTGGTAGCTCGGCTAGAACAAACAGCTAGAGGGCGAAATCAAATCCCTTCTGCATCATCTCCATTAGCTCGTTGCCTTCAGATAACAGATAACCTCATCTGGAGCTATTCGGGCAAATTAAATTAATGTTTGGATCCCAGTATCACTAAGAATAAAGAGCTCTCCCCAGATATCTATTTAAGTAATTAATATTTTATTTTTTAATAAATAAATAAATGAAACCATTCCCTGTTGTGTGAGCAGCAGGTTTATTTGCGGGAGCAGGAAAGGGGCCCAGGGCCCTGCAGAGGGCAACCTTGCCCAAGGAACGGCCTCGGTCCTGCGGGGGCCACTGCGAGTGAAGGGAGGGTTATGGAAAAGGAAATACCCTCTCAGCCATATCGGGTTTTCTCCCCGGCACAGGGTGGTTCAGCTGCAGCTCTTTGGCATCACAATGCTTTTTTATTTGTCATTTGAAATGTAGAAAAACCCCCAGCTGGGTGTGTGCGGTGCAATGCAAAGCTCTCAGGAGGCAGGAGAGGGGGAGGGATATGATTTTTCAGGACTGACAAGTGGATGACAGTCAGGTTTTCTCACTCTCAGCCTGTGTTGCATTGCCTGGGCCACACAGCCTCAGCACGTTGTCACTGCCCTGGCACTTTCCTGAGAAGGGGGATAAATCTGTATTTCTCCTCTTTCTAAAACATTAAGCATTCAAAGTGAAAAAAACATTCCTTTTAGTAACACAATATTGGGATCACAGCTAATTTAAACTAAAAATATGTCTACCTAATTATACCTAAGGCTGAGTGAGTGTAAATTCTTTCAAAAATAAGAGTCTTAGTATTTTTACATCTATCCACACCTTTTTCAGAAAAGATATTACATATTACCTCCCTCCAGGATGCTACTCTCACAATGTGGTATTAATCCAAAGCTTTCTTGCCTCTTCTCTCTTTCCTTTCACTAAACAATCCTTTTCCCCTGGAGTAAGGCTGGAGATAAATATTCTGTTGATATTTAGGAAACTTACCCAAGCCTCTTCTCAAGTTCACCTTCTCAGAGACAAAGATGCATCATCCAGTTCCCCCAGCTTCTCTCCAGAGGCATATTTTTCTCCAATGGCTTCTAGATTTATAAAGAAATGATGAAATCATCATTATACTGCAAAATATTGTGAGTCTGGACTCAACTTTCCTGTATGAGATGAATTATTAAATATATTTTATCCACTAGAAGGCAGAATCCTCTGCTGGAATCTCAGAGGAAAGCTTATAAAGAAACAAAAAAACTCCCTGAATCTTAAACTACAGGAATTGCAGATAGTTTTCCCATGAGTGGGATGCTACTGCTGTATATATACTGCTGCATGAAGAGCAAGCTGAAAATGGGAAATAAGGTATGAACTCAGTAATTCAAATTTACATCAAACTAGAATATGAGAACTTGAGAATTTTTTTATCTTTTCTGCAAAGGAAAATGGCAAATAACTGGTTCACATTTAAGCTGACAATTATGCTGAATATCTCTTTACATTAGAGGCTATTGAAATAAATTTGTTTTTTAGGGGATCCTTTGTGAATTTGGACAGTAGTAAAACAGTTGTATAAATAAATCAGGA
>NW_009954140.1:2354688-2365339 GCF_000747805.2 Chaetura pelagica | reverse complement strand
AGTGATCATGGCACTTTCTTCCTCTGTGGTACACAGCAGGACATGCAGATCACACATGGTGTACATCACAGTCTGCTACAAGTTTAGTTTACATTTTTATTCAAATTACTTAAGTTTGTTACAAAAATCTTCCCTATCTCAGTCTGAGCTGCAATATGAGTTTCTTTGCTCTTCAGTGAGCAAGCTTGGAAAATTCTGTGATATTAAGTGATGCACTTTTTAAAATTAAAAAATTGACAAGTGATGAGGTCTTCAGGTAGATGTTTTAATTTGTAGCTGTGCTGAAATGATGAAACAGAAATACTTTTGTCTGCTGTTTTAAAACAGCTGATATTTTCAGTACCAGGATCCATCTTGATTATTTTGACACCAGTGCAATTATCAGTGTAGAAAGCCATTCTGGAAGAAACTATAATCCTCAGCCTTTGCAGATTAGCAGCAGGTTTGACCTTTACCAGGAAGGAATTTTTCTCTTCATGACACTCCCACTGCCACTTGAAGTGCAAAGCAGCTCTAGGCAAGAGCTGAGCTCAGCACTGCTTCTCCTCATTTTCATAGTATTTGGAGAACAGCAACAGCCAGGACCAGATCCTTTAAAAATACACATTTAAAGGAAACAGTTTTCAGGTGCCATGTCCTGATAAAATATTTGATTGCCCAGAAGTAGATGTACTGGCTACTGGCACAAATACCTAAAAGCTTCCCAGTTAACTCATGGACTGGTAGCTCTGTGTCACCCACAGAGCCCTGATTCCCATCCAAGCCTTCTCCTGTAATGCCATGCTGCTCACATGGCTATCTCCTGGCCTAATTAACCAGGAGTCTCAGCTAGGTCTCTGCTGGATTTTAATTACAGAGTTATTAATTCATGGGGAAAAAATTGACAGATGTTTCAGGTTGGTTGTAGCAAATTAAAAGGCAGTTGCTTGGCATAAAATCTCAGAAATGATTAAATAAATGACTCATGGATGTTTAGCTGTTTTCCAGTGAGCAGTGTACACAGCACCATTTAGTACATTGTAGCACTGGGTGACTTCTCAGGGTAAAAATAACAATAGTGACACGTTTTGCTCTGTCTGTTTTTTAAAGGTAAAACATTTTATACATTTGTGTTCTTAATTTGGCTTATAGCTTTTGCTGGGTTGATTTTACTCCTCTTTGCTCTAAACAGAAAATCCACTATTTTCATAAGTTGTTAGTTTAAAAAAAGTTGTGTGATGCTAAGGTAACTGAAGGAACTAGTTGATTGCTCTACAATTGTTACTTAAACTGAGCATATGCATCAAGTAAAAAACTGATTGTCACCTCTTACAAGGGACAGCAAATGTTGCCATAATTTTAGCAATAACTTTAAACACTTGACAAAGCAGCCTAGGAAAACATTAACTCACATCAAATTAATGTATTTAAAATAATAATAATAAAGATATTAAAAATAAATTGCAGCAGGTACATCCCCTGCATCAGGATGGAGCAGGGTGAAATTATTGTTGCTTGCTCCTCTGAAACTTAAGGTAAATATCTCTGAATTTGTGCTCAGAACTGTAAACCTCAAAATATACTTACTGCTTTGGCTCCATCTCCATATTGATGTTTTTGTCAAACAGTTTTCTGCAGTACATTTTACCCAGGGAGCTGGAGCACTGGCATTTGCAAAACCATGCAGCTACATCATTATGTCTAAAAGGTCCAGTTCACACATGGCAGGAATCCCACTGGTACTTCCAAAAGCAGAGAACAGTTTGGGATGCACTGTGTGTGCTCACTCTAACAGACAGCACATGTCCTGTAGGCAAACTGGAAATTTCAGCTTATTTGTACTGGAGTTTCCACCACAGCTATCACTGGGGAACCAATGCACCAATGTCAGCAAGGTAGAAATTTCTTACTGAAGTATTTAATGCAGTAGAAGAGTATAAAGAATTATTTGAACCATTTGTTGTGAAGAGCTGGGAGGAAAAACCTCCAAGAATTTCTTTTCCTACCATGATCAATACGTCAAAGGTCTTCCCATATAAGTAACGTTTCAGTTCCTGATGAGATCTCTCCTGCTGGTGGGAAGCATGAACCTTGTTTCCTGATGTACTACATGCACATTCATTCCTGGAACTGTGTCCACAAGAAATATTTCTGCATGGATTGAAACACAAAGTTAGAAAATGGGCACCGACACCACTGCTCACTTGACCATTTCCTTACCAAGCCTCTACATCCTGTACTTGCATCCCTGCTCCCCAGGTGCCTGGGCTGCAGCCCTGTCTGCAGGGCAGACCTTTCTAGCCTCGCTCATCTCCACTCAATGGCCCCCCAGACAGCTCTGCCTGTATGGATCAGAGATCAGACCATTAGCTCTGAAAAGCTCAGACCTTCCCACACTACTCACTCTGGTGCTCAAACTCTCAGCAATTATAAATGACAGCATCTATTAATTTTAGCCACTTGTATGGTCCCCATTCCTCAGTACCTGAATGCTTTATACTCCTTAATGCGTTGACCTGCCAATTCCATACTTTGGTTATGAAACAGCAATAGAAAGATTAAATGTTTGAGTTATCAGTTTATCCAAAGTCCCTCTTTTAATGCCTAGTTCCAGAGATCTCATGCTTGAAACATGCTCTCAGCTGTGGTTTGACCAGAGACTGGAAAATTCTGCTTGCATGAAGTCTTTTGTCATGCATGACCTGAAGGGCTTGGCCCTGCAGCCACATCTGGCTTCAGGAGCAGTAAGAAACAAGGTGCTCTGCTCTTGATGTAAGCTCTACCAGAAGATGCTCATTGAAAATACATAGAATTATGCCTTCTTTCATAGAATTTGCTTCCTAAAAACCACAGAGAAATGATGTGAGGATGCTGAGTGTGCCTTCTTGGTGCCCAGCCACTGTGGTTTTTATTTTACATTCTACTTACTGAGCCTTGCTCTCCTTACATATCATGTAGGAAGTCTGAGCAGCGTCAGGATTCAAACTTTGTTCAATGCCTGTACATTCTTTTTTCCATCTAGATACAAGGAATCTGCCTAAGGTTACACAAGAGATCTGTAGTAAATTAGGGAATTGAGCCTAAGCCTCTTATATCTTACAGTAGCAGCCTGACTAGCTTTCAGAAGAGCTTCACTACATTACACCAGCTAAGTGTCTGGCTCAGTCACTATTCTGTGGATTACCAAAGGGCAGATTAACTGCAGTCTATTGAATTTTTAAAACATAAAATAAATACCTGCTATAAGTTCTTAACAGGTATTTCCTAGCAACGTTTTGAGGAGTTTCCAACACTGTCTTAATTCTGTATCCGTATATATGCACAGAAATTGACAGTATATGTATGTGCACAGTAGTAGAGCAAAGCCTCATGACATTATTTAAGGTTAATGAAAAGCAATGCCATTCTGACATCCCAGATAAATTATGTTTTCAATTGTTATACATAAATGCACTGAGATATAGTTAGTGCTTTTTCTGCTAGGCAAGAGTAACCTCAGCCCCTTTCAATTTTAAATTCTCTAACCACCCATGGACAATAAGATGCTGTGCATTTACCATCAGCTTTCTTATTTTGTGGGGAGCAAGTGCAGAGGGAGCCTCTCATGCAGTGCCTTGTTACTTACAATTTTTTTTCCTGTGAGTTCATGCATATCCCTCAGCAGAGCCAAACCCGTGTTCAGCTGCATCTGATAATACAACACTCACAGCTCAAGGTCACTAGCTCCAAACTGGTGCTTTTTAACTGGTCTCACCTGAATGATAATAAGCTTCAAGTAGTGCTCAATCTTAGCTTGTGCAGCATCATGTCTTGTGAGCAGGGCACCTGAGCTGCAGTTGGGCTCCTGCTCCTCCAATCACTTGCAGAAAAGATGCAATATTGTGCAATGCTGTGAGCTGGCTTCTGAAGAGAGATGTATGTTTGACTACACACCAGGAAAGTGATCACTCTTTTCTCAGTGTTTCACTTCTTAGTTTTTTAGTAAATCCAATGCCAATGGAATACAGGTATAATAAATAAAATTAATTTGGAAATTAAAAGGGAATTGGTCTCAGAGCCTCTCTACTGCAGACCAAGACCCTTAGGTTTGCATATTGAAGTTATTGTTTAAAACCCAGCTGGACTGCAAAGTGAAAGAGCTAAACCCTATGAGGAAACACTAATGACCTTTGCTGGTGATTCGTTTGCTTTGCCCAAGGACGTTTAACTTCTTGATTCAGTCGGTCATTTTGGGCAATTCACAGTTTGGCAAAGCCCTTTGTAAATTTCCCTTGTTCTTATGAACACTGTTAATATTTAGCTATCAGTCGAGCCAATCTTTATTACCCTTGTAATTTTTTTCAGTTCTTTTATATTTCTAATTAGTGATTGTAAATATACATTCCACAGAATGACTGATTTTATACTTTTAGCCAGAAAATCTTATTGCTTGGCCCTTTGGTTTTTAAAGGAATCTTGTTAGGGGTTTCTTTTTGACTAGGACCACGAGGTTGTCAAACCTTAACAAATAAGAAGTCAGTACTCTTTCTGCGTTTCCCAATAAAAATTTGTTACTTAATGTGTAGTTTATCTAATGCAAAATGCATTATTTCTAGCCAATACACACTTCTGTAGCTGTGGGAAGCCCTGCTCTACCTCCCAGGAGCTACAGTTCAGATGCCCACAAGTTCCTTCTCTGTGGATGGAAGTGTCTTTGGACTATCTTTATCACGAGATTACAGCTTTCCCTCAGGATGAGGCATCACATGAAACTGTGGGATATCCATGAACATGTGGAAAGCTCTCCTACCTTTTGGTATTGTGAATGATTTTCCAAAGATTTCTTTACACTGCTGGCATCCAGGTAAGAACAGCAGACTACTAAATAACATTTTAGGCTGATTGGCAAAACATTAACAACTGTAATCCTATTGAGCAGCACCTCCTCCTTCTCTTTTAGTGCACAGAGAGTAGCACCAAGTATAGAAACATATGACTCACAATAAAAAATGCACAAAAATTACTTACCAGGACTCTGTTAAATCAGAGGCAGAGCAGTGCAGGTTATAACACCATGATGAAGGAGCCAGGACTCTTGGGATCTCACTTCTGGCTTTAATGCTGATTTGCTGTGGTCTTGGGGAAAAGAAAAAAAAAAAAAAAAAGAACTTACTCATCTGAAAAAATGAGGTAAATTCAGTGATCAACCTCACAGGCACTGTGTGAGACTTCAATAATATTTGTGAAACTATACAGTGATCTCTTGGCAAGAAGTGTTTTAGCAGCACAAATGTCAAAGATTGCTTTCAAATCAGACAGGTTTGGGAGAGAGTGAAAAGGATGCACCAGGCTGACACAGCCAGGGCTGTATTTATCTCCACTCTGATGCATCTCTTTTTGTTTCATCTCTTTTATGGCCTATTTCATGGTCTATCTCAATGACTTAGCATTGCCTCGTACTTCTTTTTTTTTTCCCTCCCAAATTTCATGTGTCCTCCTCTGCCCTCACATTTTTTCCTCCCAAACTGCTCATGAATTGCTCTGGCAGAGAAGTGATATGTACTCTTAGGATACGGCTCATGGTTCCCTGGCCATCAGCAACCGCTGTCAGAGCTGGAAACCTTTGGCCAGGAAGGCAACAAGAGTTTCCCTCACACAATCATTAACCTCCTGTACTGCATGTGCTGCAGTTTTGTAGAGTGGAGCCAGGCTGACAATGTGCTCAGCTTGACAAAGCCAGGCATGACATTTGAGTACCCAAATAACTTTGGTCTCATACCTTGAGGAAAACAATCACCCTTTGAAGCAGCTCAGAGTGGAACTGGAGGAGCTGTGGTTTTCCAGATACACCCACTAGGCCTGCAGGAGTGGATGGGTCAGGCATTAGGCTAGGACAGGAGCCTGAAGGATCACTACTATTATTAAAATATATTAAAAAATGTGAACAACCATGTTTGCCATCTCTGTTTCTCTGTAGCATGCAAGAGAACTGACTAGTTTGAGCTCCAAACCTTAGTACTGTGCATGTGCATTGAACAGAAGCCTCTTAAATACAGAGAAAAGTGATGTTATAGCATTAGGTGATTTGCTTGAATATTTATTTTTTTTTTAAAAAAAGGCATTAAGCATCTACTTAGCTTCAGCATGTGGCTAAATCTTACTAAAACCCTCTGGGTTTAGACATATGCTTAAATGATTTAGTAACTTAGTTTCTGAAATGAAAACCAAAACAACCTATTTGTTCTGGTTGTTTATCTGTATCTCTATGAAAACTGTACATGATGAAAGAAGAACCACCCCATAAACAGAAACAGCAAAAGGAACTAAAATTCTTTTAAGATGAACAGATTGATCTAATACTATATTTGTTTGGAACTTCCTGATGATACCAGCTGCTGCTGCAGACTAGCAGGTCTATCTGTGACTTCCAGGAAGGCACAAATTTGCCATGAAGAAATAAGTGCACAGATACAGTGACACGTCCTTTCACAGCCTCCTGCTGGAAGTCAAATCTAGTGAAAGATTTACTTACTGTGCACAGCAGGCCAGCACATAGTGACAGAAATTCATGGTATTTCTTGCAAGTTTAGAATATATTGCAGATTTAACCATTTTGATTAATATACATTTGAGGAAAGAAATCACTTCCACATGATTTAGCTGTGTGAACAATGACAGTCCATGTGAAGACACCCTCACCCTTTCTAAGAATCACAGCAAGACCTTTAGGCTGCCCTTTCCCTTTCCTCCCTGTCCCATGGGGTCATCATACCCCCTCTGGAGTCCCCTAGTGGCCCATCTTCCACACAGCACAGCATCCACTGCTGTGAATTTTTCCCCATTTATTCTTAATTTTGTTTATACCTACTTGTCTTTTTTTAATGGTAAGTTATTATGTGCACTGCAATGCAGTATTTTCCACCTGCTTCCAGCCCTTTTTAATGTCTTTAGGTGCTATGGAAATAAGGATGATTTTATCTCCTCGATTTTAAGGGAAAAGAACCAATCAAAAGTTATCAAATGCTCCACACTTCCTTGCTCTCTAAATGTTGCTGGGAAACAGAGAACTTTATTTCAAAATAAATTTCCATTTAGAAAACCTTGTATTTATGAACAGAAAAATGCTAGGATTAAAAGTTAACATTTCAAACCAACATGATTCCATGAGAGGCATGAAAATGCTCCAATTCAGAAACAAAAAAACTGCTGGAAAACAAGGAGTCTAAAAAATCAGTCAACGTGGAGATCTGTACATGTCCAGGGCCAATTTGGCTTTGGAACTGGAGAGAGCCTCACTGCATTTACTGCCCATGCTGAGAAGTCAGCCTGAAGTGTGTGCCAAATGATGCCCAGATGCAGCTTTTGTGCTGCTTTTGGGACTTGAACTGGCACCTTCATGCTGAACAGAGCAGGTCAGAGATCTCTGAAGCACCATGTAAACATACCCCAGACATCTGAATCTTTATCTTACCTCTAGAGAGCTAATTTGACAAAGAAACTGAAATAGCCAGAGAGCAGAAAACATCTGTGGGACTGGACATGGTTTTCAGTCTTGTTATAGTAGTTAGTGTTGCTCAGAGCAAGATCTCCAGTGTGTTAACCCTTACCTGCTAAGGGCAACTGGATTAGCTCACCTGGTGGGGAGTTTACGGCAAGACCAAGTTATTTCAGACTTCAATAACTGTGTGTTTCCATTACAATGTTTGCACCATATTGGTTACCTATATTTGCTAGTACACAGTTACAGAGCTGGAGGAGGGGAAAATCCCACAAAGGATCAAAAAAGGAGCTAGAGACTGTGTTCATGGAACCACATTTTCCTGAGGGTACAGCACGTGATTTGCTATTTCTGCCTCCCATCTCCTGGCACTTACTGAAGAAACAAATCATGCCTGTGAGATGTTAGTCACATAACTTAGTGCAGTACTGACAACTTTTGGGTGAGGGAAACAGTCGGAGGATCTCTAAAAACAGAGAAGCTGGAGTTGTGAGAGGCTGCAGGGGCATCAGTGACAGACCTTGAGACCAGACTGGCAAAAATCCACTTAAGAGTGACAAGTTTAAATTGCACTAAACAAAGTGGGAGCTCTTCCAGTTCTAGCCTAGAGATGGAGCACAAGGGCAGACAGTTGTTTTCCCCTTGGCATAAGAAGATTAACATCACTTCTGCTTTACCCCATTTTTAATTCTGCAGAAGTACTGAAAGGGCAAAACCAACTTCATGAGAGCAACAAGAAGAATTTAGCAACAGAGTTAGTACAGAAAAGTATTGAAAGATCAAACTGTTTCAAGTTTTAAATTTATCTGAAGCATGTTTGAAAGGCATATGGAATTTTTATCTAAGCTACAATATCCCACAAACACAAGAAAAACCTTTCTGAAAAAATTCTAGATGTTTGCACAGATAAAAAAAAACATATATAGCAGGAGAAGAATAAGGTCAGTCACATCTGGAGAATTCAAGATAGAAAGGAACCAACTCCTGATTTTGTAACAAAGACTAGAAACATTGCATTAAATTTCAGACCTACTTGTTTCAACCAACTCTGCTCTTCTCTGCAAATCCCTTCCTCCCAGGGCTTTCCTCCTAAGAGTCTACAGCACCAGCTTGGGTTTAAGTTTGAATTGAGCTGGTTTTTCATAGTAGCAAGCACACTTGGAAGCTGCAAAGACAGTGTATTTCTGGCTGCCCTGCTTATCAGGCACAACAAACAATTTATAGCTGCAGTTAAAAAAAAAAAATCAAATCAGTACAGACTTTAAATAGTTCAGGGCTTAAAAAGCAGGGAAGTGATTCTGTCCCAAGGTTTTGGCAAAACAACCTAGTTGTGAGTCAGGTAAGCAGAATAATTACTACATCACAATTTTTTGAAAATGTTTGAAATGACTTATTGAGGCTTTAGCCTTCGGTCTCAGCAAATTTGAAAGCTGCTGTGTTAAATTATCCACTTAAAACAGGATGTGCTGAATTAATTTCATATTATAACACAAACTTCATTATTGATGGGGCTACAAACCCTCAGGCTGACCCTTTTACTTGCTCCAAAATCTAATTCAGATTGCTCTGAAATTTAATTTACCACATGGAGGCAATGGATTAAGTAAGTATTCCAAATTTGGGCTATTGTATTTTAAAGACCCTGGTATTTCCTCTCCACCAACCCAAGAAAAACATGTACTAAAATACAGTACTTAACAAAACTCACTGCTAACACTGACACCAAAGTTTTTGTTGGTTGGTTTCTTTTTCTCATATATTTAGGTAATCTACCTGGGGTTATCATTAGATCTTAACATGATTTAGCATGAAGAGGTCTTCTGCAAGGTCTCACCTTCAACTACCCAAAAGTAATAAAATCTGAAATACCACATGTTTGTTTACTAATTTCTTTTCTGTAAGCAGTGTATTTTGTATTGCTGCAGAGAAGATCTAGGCAGTCAAACCTCTGACAGTGCTTTCCCACTCTTTAGAGTTTGCCATTGTAGCAGAATGGCTGTTAAGAACATTTGGTTTGGTTTGTTTGGTGTTTGTTTTTTGTTGTTTTTTTTCTGGAAACTGGCACACATTAAACTCCTTTCTTATGTTTTGTTGACTTTTCTGTTAAGATTAGCCTTCTCAAATATCCACTGGGTGGCTTCCTTTCTACGGCACAATTTTCTTTTTTTTTTTTTGCCCTCCCATTGCTGTGGATTTCAGCTCAGCTCCAGCCAAGCAGAGCTGCCATTCTCACATAACACTCATGCCACTTCTGGAGCCAGCTCAGAACCCCTAAAATTTTGCCTTGCTTTCCATGCACATACACACACACTTTTAGCTTTACAGGGAAAACTTGGCTCAGTGAGGACAGGAAAAAAGCCTGTAATGACTAGAAGGGACTAGGAACCAGAGATGTTAGAAGGGAGGCTTGAAATTGGAGCCTGTGCAGTATTAATGGCACTGAGCTCAGCACCTGCACTCTGAGCTGTTCAATGGAGACAGATGGGCAGCTCTAGCAGGAGATGCAGAACTCTGAGATGGTGCTTAAACAACTTCTTGATCATGAGGACTTAAGCCAGCATTCACTTTTGCACAAGTCTTTCTTTGCAGAAATCACAAGCGTAGCCAGCAAGGTATTTCTTCTGCAGATAAACCAGAGCAGAAGGCAGGGCTAATTAAGCCTGTGCTTAAGCCTGTGCTTTCTGTGGCTTAAGCCACAGAAATTCTCTTATTCTTTTCAATAACATTTCAGTTGTCTTGGGCTATTAAATACTACTTACAGCTGCTCTCACACTGATTCTTTGGGAGGTGATGTTGGAGACTCTTGGCTGGTGCTGTGGCAGTCAATGTTTGCAGAGAGGGCAGGAGTTTGCTCTTCTAACCTGTGCTTCAGCTTGGTGATGGTGGTAGAATGTGGATCACTATTAGCCAGACAATTTGCATATTTCCCTCATTATCTGTTTTTCTAATTGTGATAAATCCTCCTTAAATTAGCTTTAAAATGCCAATGCCTTAAAATTTCCCTCTTTCTGTTTTATCTCATGGGATGATTATGTTTTTCCAGCATCAGGAATTACTACTTAATAACCTGGCTATTTAACAAAGATTAAAATGAAGGCTTGTAGGGATCGTGTGTACATTAATATTATCATAAACAGATCCCTATCCAGAAATATAATGAAATTTGCAGAGGACCACTGTGTCAACAACAGCAGC
>NW_009954140.1:2350294-2354637 GCF_000747805.2 Chaetura pelagica | reverse complement strand
CTCAGTAATTTAAAAAAAGAAAAAAAAGATGATAAGTCCAAGCAGCAGCATTACCAAGCAATTAATGAAATTACTCTTTTGGGAGGGCTGAGTGTACACTCTTAAATATGTTGAAAATTAGCTACAACTCCTTAAGGAGTCTACTTGGAACAAAAGCCAAATTTAAATCCTGAAGTTAATATAGTAATGTGGAAGGAATCTTGAGGCTGCTGATCCACAAGTTCCCTCAACTCATTTATTTTGCTTTTTGGTTTATTTTTTTTTAATATTTAAAGTTAGCATTTTACTTTGTGCTAATGTTCCTTTATCTCTTTATTACATTTAGTTTAATATTTTATTCCTCCTAATGATGTTCCAAATGTAATACATTTAAATATCATCATCTCCCCAGGTGATGGCAGATAAAGGTGGGCTGCATGCAACACAAAATCTAGTTCAAAGCAGCCTGGCACAGCCTGGTACTGCTCCAAGCAACAGCAGCCTGTGTTTCCATGTCTGACACCTTTTCAGGTAAAGGCAGGAGGCTTTTTGAGTGTCCCTGGGAAGAGCTGTTCTGCAGCATCACCTTAAACTGCTTGAGTAGCAGGTGGGAGAACAGAGAAAAATCTAGCTGCTGTTTTTGAATCAAATTCTTGAACTGTCATTTGGAATTTGTGGTGCTCACTGACCTTTTGAAACTGTTCCCCAAGCAGCTATAGGAGGATTTAACAAGCAGATCTGGATGGAGTTGTGTTGGTGCCCAAAAACTGTACTGTCATCAGAGCTCTTCTGCCTCTTGGCAGGTAAAGGCTTCTGCTTGTGTATCCCTGAAGATGCCCTGTGACTTCCCCAAACATCCTGAAATAAGGATACTTTTTCAAAAAGAGATAATATTCTTTGTGTCCTTTCCTTTTTCTGTTTGGCTTATAATGGGCTCACTACAATGGACTGGCCACTTTCCAGTGCTTCATTAAAATGAGTCCCTGTGTTTCATTAACATCTGCCAGACATGGTTTATTCCCTTTTCTTTCCCCCTGCCCCTGGGAAGCACCATGGGGGACATGGAGTGCTCTGCTTTATTTTCATGGGGTGCATGTGGGTTTGGTTTTTTGTTGGTTTTGTTTGGCTTTTTTGTTTGTTTGTTTTTACCCACTGTTCTGTATTCAGTGGAGAGGAGAGTAAATCAGAGATGCCTGGTGGGTTTTGATAGGGAAGATGGAAAGGCCTATAGCAAACATTTACTTTTAATATGTTGCTTTGTGGCCTCAGATCAGTAGCCAAAAAAGCTCAGCACCAAAGAGGTGAAATTGCCTTGCATCAGAGAAGGACAAGTTTGAGGAGGAAAAATTCTCTCAGGTGAAATTCTTTAGTCCAGAAGCTCAGGATATTTTGAAAGTCTCAGCATTGTCTTGCAGCAGTAAAACTAATATTTGTATGGCTACTGGAAAGGTTGGTGCATTGATGCA
The DNA here is from genome assembly GCF_000747805.2 of Chaetura pelagica. NCBI lineage: Eukaryota > Metazoa > Chordata > Aves > Apodiformes > Apodidae > Chaetura > Chaetura pelagica. Next base: position 2,353,192 of record NW_009954140.1, on the reverse strand, counting down.
AAATCATAAAGGCAAACAACACAGCAGCACAAAGGCATTCCCAAGTAGAGAGCTGGACCCTGTCTAGACTGATATTCTTCACTTAAACAGCAGAATTTTGTTTCTTTCAGCTGCTACTGACAATGAACTTTGTTTGGCTTAAGCGTAAAAGAAACAGGGATTAGGGGAAAGACAGAATTTTTTTCCTAATATTGGACGCTCATCCATACACCAAGGGCCAAACACCCTTCTAAAACAGATCAAGCAGCAGTTGTATTTATTAAGAGCTTAATTTAACAGTTACTTAAGTTTATTTTTTCTTGCAAAGTGTTAAAAATTACTGTAACTCACCTACGGATGCCACATCTCCTCCTGACAAAGCTGGTGATTGCTTGACTGCCTGAAAACCACAGATGGCTGTGACATGCCAAGAGAACATGTGAACTGTGTATCTTTCTTTGGCTGCAGTGGACCTTACAGCCCTGGGGTTAAGAAAAACGCTGCCTTGACTGAAGAGTGTGAAGAGAAGGACCTTAGAAAAGAGAAGCAAGGTTAAAAAGGAAAGACAAATTACTTGGGAGAGCAAGGCCTGGAAAGCTGTAACTCCCCCTCAGGCTACGGGAAGCTCTGCTGTTGGTAGCTCTACTTGGGCTTTAAGGAAATGTGCTTTGTCTAAGCAAAGTCATTGGTGGGTTTTGCCAGAAATAAAAAAATGAATTTAAAAAAAGCGCCAAACAACCATTGTTTTCTCTTCTTGACTGATTTAAGTCTGTAACAAATCCAATCAGTCATTCTTCTTCCCATTACTATTTCAAATCCCAAGAAGGCTAGAGAACTGAACAACCTGTGGAGGTGCTGGGTTTTGTACTAGAGACTGCTTTACTATATAAACCAGCGTGAAATTATCTTGCAGTATTTCAGACTATGACCTTTCAAGTAGACAGACCCAATGATTTTCAGTCAATGCTCCCTCTGCTTGATTTAGAAGCCCATTCAGCAGGTAAAAAAGGCCAGTTCATTGTGGCAACTCATTATTCCACTGTGCTGCTACATCCTGATAGATAACAAATCTGACCTTTGCTACAGAAATAGGTTGTTGTGGACAGTAAAAGTTCACTTTGAATGACACCAGGAATGCTAACTCTCCTGTAGACAAAGACAGTGTGGGGGCAGAATGTGCAATCAATGCTCCGTCCTGAGGGGCTCACTGGAAACCTGTATGAGAAAACTTGTGTTGTCTTCCCATCTCAACAGACAGGACTGAGCCCATGAGTCTTGGGTCTTAGTTTAGTGTCTTACCCAGAAAACAAACCACAAATTACTTCACTTTTGTTTAAAGAAGGGGCATTCAGTTGAAATTTTGAAAATACAGTGAGCTCCTTCTGAGATCTAGGAAGGGACTGGCCACATTCTTAGTGTCTGTATTAAAACTGTTCTTGAAATTCTGGCTGCAGCTGCTGATGGTGAGCACTTAAAAGTGGAGCTGTAACTATGGTAAATTCAGCCCTAAAAAAGATACTCTAATAGGTTTATGAGGAAGGCACTAATTATGGCAACATTCAGTGGATCACTATCCCGAAAATTATAATATATATATATATGGTTATTGATACTGTTCACCAAATCAATTTTATTCTAACAGATTGAAATTTTGAAAATACAGTGAGCTCCTTCTGAGATCTAGGAAGGGACTGGCCACATTCTTAGTGTCTGTATTAAAACTGTTCTTGAAATTCTGGCTGCAGCTGCTGATGGTGAGCACTTAAAAGTGGAGCTGTAACTATGGTAAATTCAGCCCTAAAAAAGATACTCTAATAGGTTTATGAGGAAGGCACTAATTATGGCAACATTCAGTGGATCACTATCCCGAAAATTATAATATATATATATATGGTTATTGATACTGTTCACCAAATCAATTTTATTCTAACAGAGTCCAGAACATATAAACTCACCAAAAAAAAAAAAGTTTCTCTGTTCCTCATACAGTGCTCTCTGCTAAATCAAGGTACTTCTATTGCCTGCTTTCCAAGCGAAAACAAACAAAACCTGATGAAGCCATCTGCTGAAGTGTCACCAACCTGCAAGAACTGATGTGCAGCTGAAGCACCACTGTCCACACATGGCAGGCACGATGCTGACGAGATCTGCAGACCTCTTACTACTTCACTGAAAGCTGCTTTATTGGTGAATTGACATCACCTTGGCAATTACCTAAAAACCCTCTGTACAGAAAGTTATCAGCAAATTAAAGATTCTCCTAAGAGAAAGGTCTTTGGCATTTTGGAAATAATTGTTGCTTTTCACTCGTTAGGGCTGTGTGATTACTTGAAAATGTTTTGCTGCAATTCCACTTCAGCTTCAGATGATATTTTCAATGGCACAGGTCAACAGCCTCTATGTTCTTATACCAATTTAAGACCTGGTCAAATAATGTTCTTCTTGCTCTACCATTTAGATGAGTTTATTTTTAACTGAAAAACCTTTAGTTTTGTGAACCGCTGAAATCCTGAAGTTTCATTTCTAGGAATCTGTGTCTTGAAGTTTGGCTCTTGGGTGGAACCTGCAATGGCCAGTGAAGGTGGTGCATGTATGGCAGGGGTGGGAGGCAAGTGGCATCAAAATGGCAAAAGACCAAAAACCCACCACTATTTCAAAAACTACATCCTTAATGGGCACAAGACTCAGGACACTTATCTCCCTGATACACTGTTGGGCTGCTCATTAAGCACTGATAATTAGAGTACACCTGCTGTTTTGTGGAAATTTTCACACTTGAAGTTCACCTGCTCACAGCTGGAAGCTGCTGTGGGACCAGACCCATATTTCAGAAATATAAGAGCGATTTAGGAACTCAAATCCCATCAGTGCTCAATGGGCTTCTGCTCCTAACAGACCCCTGAAAACCCAGCCTCACCA
>NW_009954140.1:2347893-2350150 GCF_000747805.2 Chaetura pelagica | reverse complement strand
TGCTGAACTTGCCAAGACTCCTCTAGGAAGCAAGAAGTACAGTAATTCTGTAGGTTATTGCCTCAGGGCCCCAGAGGATCCGCTAGAAATGTCTTTTAAAAACTGATGCCATCAGCAAGAGAGCCTGATAAGAAACTGACACATTTGCAACATTTCCTTCCACATAATAAATTCCCTGCACTGAGACATTTTACTGCCTCTACTGAGCGTACTTTTTTCCCCCTGAAGCTGCACAGAAGCTAAACACAGGGGCTGAGCTGGGTGCTCCCCTGTGTCACCCAAGGGAGTTGCAATGCTGCAGAACCAGAGCAACCACGAGCCTAGAGCCAGGTTACAAGAGGAGTGGGTTTTCCAAAAATCTTTTTCATGAGATAACAAAAGTTAACTAAGAGGGTACATAACTCTCTTAGTTGTCCAAACTTTATAATGCTTAAAGGTCCAAGCTTTTATTTCTAGGAATGTCCTGGAAATAAAATAAATTTGACATGGAAAATTGCTATTTGGTATATAATTTTATGCTTTTGTCCTCTTCCATATTTTATATTGTTTTATGCCAAGCCAGTAGCAATGATTCATTATATGAAATTGGAACATTATAGATTCAATAAGGAAGCATTTGTCTTGGTGACAGGAAAGGATCCTTTAGGTCACTGAGCCACTTCCCTGCAACTGCAGGAAATCATATAAAAGACACATAAACCAGAAATATCCTCAGAAGCTTAACACCATTCAGCAGTGAACCCCAGATTTACAAACCCCCAACTGTCCCACAATAAGATGAAAGCTGTCAGAGGTAAAGACAAGCCTCAAAACTAATCCATGTTATAAATCTATAATACAGAGCCCAGAAGCATTGACTGTGCACTAGGTCCTGGCAGTGGCAGAGATTTTGTGAGGTTCCATAAAGCAAATATTCAAATCACAAATGTCTGGTGAGCAGAAAACCCTGAACTCGTGGACAAGACATGAATGTCCATGTGTGTTGTCTTCTCTGTAGGGCCATTTAAAAAATGAAAAACCCTTGCAGCCTTTTCCATCCAAGCTCCAGTGACCTCAGTGCCCTCCCTGCTGTTGTATAACACACTATGAACTTGAAAATGTTTCATGTCTCCACGAGTGACACCTGGGCCTGCATGTGTATCAGCTGAAGCACATGGGAGTGAAAGGAGCTCCCTAAAAGTAACAGCTGGCAACAGTTCCTGTCATGGAGACTTCATTGCGTTCAATTAGAGTCTTATTAATCCACATGAAAGAACAATAAAATCTTTCAGAGAGGATATCAAAGAGTAGGTATAGAATATCTAATGGCAGGAGCTAGAGTGTATGAAGTCTAACTGCTTTGAGGCTATGTAAACAGCCAAAGAAAAGTGGGTTTGCATTCTCTACAGGTATCCTTGCAGTGCCATAATTGAATTGGAAAAGGCCCCAAGGTATCCTGAGAAATGAGATGCTATAAAACTACTTGGGATCATGAAAGAATCTGGAACGCAAAATATTTCAGAAAGTACCAAAAATCCAGTGACTTTGAGAGTTTACCTCTTTATGCAGAATAACTAATATGAAGATGGAGATAAGAAAAAAAAACAGATGAAAAACAAATTGCAAAACACTAGTGTCCTGGTTTAAGCCAGGATGAAGCCAATTTTTCTTTTTACTGATTTTTTTTTTCTTCAGTATAAGCTTTCTTGTAACTAGCAACAGTGTGTTCTGCTAGGCTGATAAGACAGAGGAATGTTTTTCTAACTACTGAGGCTTCAAGGTCGCACCTTCACTCTGCCGGCTCAGACACTATGGGGAGATCTGTGACCCCCCCGTAGGAGGCTGAGTTAAACAGCAAAATTGGCCAGAGATATTCAATTCCATATATCTACGTAAGCTCAAAGGAAGGTCAGGGATCACAGAAGACAACTTCCTTCCTTCTTCTTCTTCTTCCCTTCTCTTCCGTCCATGGCCGGCGTCCAGGGAGGACTCTGTTCATCCATCACCGTCGACCCTTAGGCTCGAGATCTCCTAACTCTCTGCTCTTTTCCAGCAGCAGCTCCGGGATTCCTCGGGACTCTTCCCAGATCAGGGAAGTGCTGTGGGAGTTGCTGGGGTGAGGGGAGGCAAGAGGCTTTTGCCCATACCTGAATATATCTGTATATAATTGTATATATTTTCTTGTATGGTTCATTAGTGTTTTAATTAAAGCTGTGTAGTTTAGTTTTCAATCCAGCCAAGTCTCTCTCTTTTTCTCTCTCTCCTTCCCTACCTGGGT
>NW_009954140.1:2341174-2345337 GCF_000747805.2 Chaetura pelagica | reverse complement strand
TGCTGACCTGTGGAAAGACATTGCAGCTCGGGTAGAGAAACTGGAGGTAAAAGTGCGTCATGTGGATGCACACGTGCCTCTGAGTCGAGCCCCTGAGGAACATCGACACAACCAACGAGCAGATGAGGCTGCTCAAGTGTTCCAAGTAGACTTGGACTGGGAACACAAGGGTGAGCTTTTTCTAGCTCGGTGGGCCCATGATGCTTCCGGTCATCAGGGCAGAGATGCAACATACAAATGGGCTCGTGACCGAGGGGTGGACTTAACCATGGACACTATTGCACAGGTGATCCACGACTGTGAGACTTGTGCTGCAATTAAGCAGGCAAAACGGTTGAAACCTCTGTGGTATGAGGGGAGGTGGTCAAAGTACAGGTTTGGAGAGGCCTGGCAAATTGACTACATCACACTGCCTCAGAGCCGCCAGGGTAAGCGCTACGTGCTTACAATGGTGGAAACAAGTACAGGATGGTTGGAGACATATCCTGTGCCTCATGCCACAGCCAGGAATACTATCCTGGGTCTTGAGAAGCAAATTTTGTGGAGACATGGTACTCCAGAGAGAATTGAGTCAGACAATGGGACTCATTTCAAAAACAGTCTTGTCACTGACTGGGCTAAAGAGCATGGTATTGAATGGATCTACCATATCCCATACTATGCACAAGCCTCAGGGAAAGTTGAAAGGTACAATGGTTTGTTGAAGGCTACCCTGAAGGCAATGGGTGGTGGAACTTTCAAAAACTGGGATAAAAATTTGGCAAAGGCCACCTGGTTAGTTAATACCAGGGGATCCATCAATCGGGCTGGGCCTGCCCAGTCAGACCTTTTACATACTGCAGATGGGGATAAAGTCCCTGTGGTATGTGAAAGAAACCTGCTGGGTAAAAGTGTTTGGGTCTATCCTGCTTCAGGCAAAGGTAAACCTGTCAGGGGTATTGCTTTTGCTCAGGGACCTGGACATACCTGGTGTGTAATGATGGAAGATGGTGCAGTAGAATATGTACCTCAAGGTAATCTGACTTTGGGAGAGAATCCTTAATTTGACAGCTGGTAAAGTACAGAGCCTGTATGTAATATATGGTGTGGAATAAGGGGTGGAAAAAAAAATAAATCCTGACTGCACAGAAAACAAGCGATGCTCAAGGCTGAAATTGTTGTCACCGTTTGACTCAGGTCTGACAACAATGCTCTCGATCCCCTCCCCCCCCAACCCAGGTAGAGAAGGAGAGAGAGCAAAAGAGAGAGACTTGGCTGGATTGAAAACTAAACTACACAGCTTTAATTAAAACACTAATGAATGATACAAGAAAATATATACAATTATATACAGATATATTCAGGTACGGGCAAAACCCTCTCGCCTCCCCCCACCCCCAGCAACTCCCACAGCACTTCCCTGAACTGGGAAGAGTCCCGAGGAATCCCGGAGCTGCTGCTGGAGAAAGCACAGAATGATGAGGGTCAGGAGAGCTCAAGCCTAAGGGTTGACGGTGATGGATGAACAGAGTCCTCCCCGGACGCCGGCCATGGACGGAAGAGAAGGGAAGAAGAAGAAGAAGGAAGGAAGTTGTCTTCTGTGATCCCTGACCTTCCTTTGAGCTTACGTAGATATATGGAATGGAATATCTTTGGCCAATTTTGCTGTCTGTCTAACTCAGCCTCCTACGGGGGGGTCACAGATCTCCCCGTAGTGTCTGAGCCGGCAGAGTGAAGGTGCGACCTTGAAGCCTCAGTAGTTAGAAAAACATTCCTCTGTCTTATCAGCCCAGCAGAACACACTGTTGCTAGTTACCAGAAAGCTTACTGAAGGAAAAAAAAATCAGTAAAAAGAAAAATTGGCTTCATCCTGGCTTAAACCAGGACAACTAGCTAAGCTGCAGAAGTGATATCAAAACTTTATGTCCTTTGGTTGGGAATTCTGTTCATGTTTCCATGTAATCTGCAATGAAGAAAAACCCCACACATTTTAGGGCCCAGAATTAAGTTATGTGGTTGATTTCCAGATGGTGGCAATCAGGAAGAGTCATACTGTTTTAAACTAAACATCATCTCAACATCAGGAATTGCTTAGTGTCCTTCAAGGACAGCAGATTGCCTGGCAGAGGTAAATTACTTACCTGAAAATGCCCTGCCAAGCTCTCAGAGCACCAGCTGCACTTCGTTGGTACAGAACGTACCCTCGAACAAAAGTTTGTATCCAGCTCTTGTACAAGTCTTTTTCCTTAGCATTGTTATTCTAATGCTTTGACAAGTGAAAAAAGCCCCAGAATCTGTGAAATGAACAGAGGGAATCACTGACCTTGGTCTATCGTCCCACCAACAGTTTAACTGAATTATGTATCCAGCTCCAAATGCTTTTCCTAAGTAGATTTCTACATGTAAAGTGAATTATATTACATAGCCAGGTTTCAGAGCAATCTATGTTAGGGCTAGGGCAATTAAAAGAAAGTATTATTCATACCATTTGGAATGCTCTGAAGCATTTAAAACTTTGTGCAGAGGCAAAGGGAAAACTTTTTGTTTGGAGTAAATCAGCCAACACAAGTGAGTGTTTGCAATGCTGCCTCTTGAAACAGGACAGGGCAAAAGTCCTGCTCTAAACTCAACAAACTCATGCCCAGATCTTACTCATAAGATCATTCAATACTTGTCCAGTGATGTGCTATTTGTTTGTTTCTTGTAGTCTTTATATATTTTCTAATACTGAAAAGAGTACGCTGGGATTTTACAAACTGCTGGTGAACTACGCAGACTCTAGTGGGTAACTAGAATTTCTAGCTGGCCAGTAAAAAGAGCCAAGATATTACCTGGTTTGTCTGTGGACTCACTCCTTGAGGAGATGGATGAGGTGAGTGATGAAATCTTGCTTTCCAGGCAGGTGCTCCAAACCTCCAGACAGTGTTCACTTCCAAGGCTTTCCAGGCAGGTGCTCCAAACCTCCAGACACTGTTCACTGCCAGCCAAGTGCAGGCTTAGAAGTACTTACACATGTATGGCTAGTGCAGCCTCCTGGGTCTCAGGTTGTATTGCTCTCGCTCTTTCCAAAACTCTAAGAGGAAAAATGCATTTAGAAGTGTTATATATGAAACATGCATGTCTGATTAGAAGTGTGATTACATTGCATTTTGATATCTGTCAGCAGTAAATGGGTTCTTATAGGCCAGTTTCCAACATACACACTCTGAACCCTAAACCTCACGCATTTCTCAACTGCCATTGGAAGGTAATAACAGAAATCCATGTTTTAATTAATATTTTCAGTGGCTGTTCTTACAGCCATTATATCTTTTGGGAATGAACAGCTGAATCCATCATTCTGTCTTCAGTTGAATCTCTAGAAGTACTTTACCTGAACATTGCTGCTTTTTTCTTCCTCCTACACAGACTTGCTATATTTTCATTTTTATAACCAGGCTGTAAATTAACAATAAGGACATTAACTCATAAAAAATTAACTCATTGGGGGGAAAATATACCAAAAGAATGCATTCAACTCCCCCATGTATTTTGATATCCCATTTAGCAAATTGTGTTATTATTTTAAGAGTGAGAGAAGGCATGTGAATAAGCAAAATGTAGAGACACATGTATCAAGTCTGCTTTAAATGATGTCAAAATTGAGTGTCAAAGCCCAGAGCTTTATCTCCCACACAAATGCCCTCGATGTTGAAATGCTAAGGGGCAACTCTCATCACTGTGTCTGGCTGGTAACAACAATAGCTGCTGCTCATGTTTCTCTCAGTCATTAAAATGCACTGCAAGCTATCACATGTTGGCATTACTTTGCAGCTGTTACTGGTCATCCTTCTTCTTAACCTGCTCAGACCAGGGGTATGGCAGCCCTATTTGCTGTGAAGTTTATTTTTAACTACACAAGGGTGCTCAGCCCTACATTTACCTGCTCACCACAGACTCGAGGCTGCAAAGGGCCAATGGGCACAAAACCTGTCACATGTTGCACTGAAATCAATGGATCACGTGGTAGAAAAATCATCACTTCAGGTATTTTAAGGTGTGTTCTTCTCTTGCTGCCAGATGCAACAAAAACATGTTTCTCTTTTTGATGAGCCATTCGGTAGAGTGCTTGCATTAAAGGTGTGACAAGTCTGCACAGTGTAGGGGCTTCTAAAGGCTCCCGCTGGAAACTCTGTCCCTGCTGA
>NW_009954140.1:2295921-2341067 GCF_000747805.2 Chaetura pelagica | reverse complement strand
TGAGGTGATACTAGCAACTGACAGCAAGGAGCCTTTGATTTCACCCAGAAGTTTGCAATTTAGGGGTGGTTTTGCCTTCAGGGAAAGCCAAGGGGCAGCTCCGGGCAGGGGCAGGGCAAAGGGTGAGCAGACAGAAATCTCAAGGCCACATGATGCAGTGAAAAGCAAATGGTGTGAGGCTGCATTGACTGCAAAACATGGTCACACTTCAAGATGCTGTCACCTAAAAAAATAACCAGGTATTAGAAAATCTGCCAACGACCCACTCTTAAGTAGGAGCAGGAGTGTGGCTGCAGGCAGAGAACGTCAGCTCCTGTGCACGGAGAAGAGCAGCCATTTAGCTGCACCAGCTCAGTTTGGCACAGGGAGCACCACGGCGTGTACCAGCCCTGGAGCTGCACTTCCCGCAGCTCTGAACACTTCCAGAAGGGATCTGGCTTCCATGGGAGCCAGAGCTTTTGCAACCATCAGCTTAGAAATGCCTCAAGAAACATAAAACTGAAACCAAGGAGCTCGTAACTGGAAGGATTTTTCAACTGTAGAAATGAAACAGCAGAATCTGATGGAAGTTTTGATGTTTCCTCTCAAATCCCACATTAGCATTAGCACTAAACAGATGTCCCATATTCCAAAGAAATGGCAGGTTTGGCACCTCTTCACGCTTAGCAAATTTAATTATGGCTTCCAATGCAATAATGGAGCAACCTTGCTTGGCTGTAATTGGATCTACAATTGGCACCAGCTTTCCTTCCCTCACTGTGCCATATGGGGAACTGCAGAGCAAGGTGCTGCATGTGCTCCTGCTTTTTCGAATCTGGGTTAGATTCAAATATTACAGAAAGGAAGGGAGGGACAATCAAAACGAAAAGTGGGGATAAACTCAGTGTTTTCCTGCAACTCCATTTTCTCTGACCACATTATCTGGGATCCAGCTGGATGTGAGCTCCAATAGAACAGCTACTTTAATTAGGAGATCTCCCAGTCTGTCTGAAATAATACTGTATTCTGGGCAGAAGATCAGGAGAGCTGGCATTCTCTGAATACAAGACAGTTCTGACATAAGCACAAAGAAAGGAAACTAACCCTTTAAATTTAATGCAAATTCTGTGTGAAGAGTTTTCTCCTATCCCTCCTTCTTTCCCAGAGTCCATGACATTTCACAAGACTTGGAATAGGGTGGAAAAAACCCTTCCTGTCAACTCACACTGCATGTTTGCAACAGCATGGCAATTAATGGGAGTAAAAAGAAAAATAATGCCTATCTTGAAAGTCGGTTACATAAAATATCCATCTTAAGCAGGCCAGGCAGCAGTAGCTCTGAATTTAACTGCATGACATTTCCATTACAAGACCCTGATTTCTCTTGTTAGTAACTTTGCCAGGTTTAAACCATTTAGGCTCCAATTCCCCTTGTTGATTTTCTGTCTTAGGCTGAGTTTGTCTGCACTGTTACCATGTGTGCATATTTATACCTAATTGGGATGGCTGGTTCTGATCCGGAGTGAAAAAAGCAACCTATAGAATAATTGCTTCAACAACTTCATAGCCCCAGAAAGGATAAATAACATTATGATAATACTTGGGGCATCTCTCCTGCCAGAAGAAGAGGAAAACTCACTATGTGCAAGGCAGTTGCTACTGAAAAAATCTGCTGCTAATGTGAAACTGCTGATCTCCAGCCAGTGTCAGCAGTACACACAGGTGATGTTCTAACCTCACTTCATTTTAATTTTGTAATATTCTGACAAGCATTTTCTTTCTCCTGTTGAAACTAATGGGACTTTTCCATTGAATTTATGGAGTCTCAAAGTCTCTTGTTTATGTGTTTCTTTAGAATTGTGTCCCCCTGTGACACCTCCTAAGGCACCATGAATTACAACCTACTTGTGCTACTTAGGGTTTGAAAGCCTAGTTTTTAGCCCTGACATTGATGAGCAGTCCCTTGTTCTTATTTCACTTTTTTTTTTCCCCAGTACTTTTTGCTTAATAATTTGAAGTTACAATTATTACAGATTGAGAATGAAACATGAAATTGCCCCTGATAGCACTGAGACCAGAATCAACACAGGAGTCAAGCCACACTAAGCTGCACAGCAGTTATCTCTGAGAGCAGACCAGTTGACTCTGCAACTAAAGAATGTTGCCATGGCATCAGGAAGGTCTAGGGAACAGACTGGTATGACTAATTGCAGGAGGTAGAACTGGAGGACAGTTGCAGATGACTGCTGCACTGGAATTTTTGGCCTCTCTATCAGAAAATGACAAAGCAGTTTATAAATATTAATAACGATTTGCAAGAGCTAAAAGTAAGGAAGAAGGCTGCACATTACAGGGATGAATAATGAAGTAAGATAATAGTGAAATAATGGAGTAAATTTTATGGCAATGGCTGTCCATGGTTACACAGCAAGTCCTGACAGAAGCAAGGCACTGCAATCCTTTACTCCTTCCTATATTAAAAACCAGTTCATTTTCTGCATTTCCCAGAGAGTTGGGGGGGGTTTCCTACCAACAGCCACAACGCACTGAGCAGCATAAGCAGCAGGCAGCTCTTGTTACCTATTTTAAAGACACTTCTTTGAGCATTTTGGACAGCAGCTGGTTGGAAGATTACCAGGGGGAGGAATAAGTTTTTATATCATGAGGGACCAGTCTTGGATTCATGTCCTTTTCTTTCCCCAGTTTATATTTTCAACAAAAAGAATGGGAGAAATTAAAATACAAAGTATTCTCGCTTCACCTTGGGGGAAATAAAAAACAAGCCAAAAAAACCCCAATAATGAGAGCTGAAAACCAGAGAGTTCTGAGCTGAAGCTCCTAATAACTGTGCACTTCTGAAAACACTTGCAGACAGCTCTGTAGTGAAATAAGCTGCATGTTAACGCCGTCCTTGAAGCAGCATGAGCAGAATGCTTAAAACCCAGTGACCAGGAATAAGGGCAGAAGTCTGGAAGATATATTTCTTCATTACCATATCTGGATGTATTATGCTATAAAATAATTCAGTACTTTCAGATAGAGAAGAAAGTCCCCAGTAATGTCCTGGATGCCAGTCTGAATCCATATTGGGCCTTCCTGAGTTCTTAAGAGCAGAGACCCTCGCTTCAAGAGGCAGCATGTGGCTTCACACCTGCATGTCTCAGCTGCAGCATGTGCTGGTCCTCTGGTGGCTGGTGGCAGACACTGCTGATCAGCTGTCCCCAAAATGCACAGGGTGGTGAAGAGTGAGATAGCCCACAACTCTGCCATCTGCAAGTATGAGATGGAGGTCAAGATACCAAGTGTCATGTTCACAGACTTCAAAAGTCTCTACAAAGCAGTCTGTAGGGCTGAAGCTGATATGTGGGTGCATTGAAAATATTTTAAAAGCATGTTTCTTCCTTTGAAGAAGCATTTTCTTATGTGAGAGCTATCACTGCTGCAGAGGTTGCTATGGTAAGTAGTTTTCATTTCTTTGATTGAACATAACATTTCTTGGGTATGGCTGCTCCCAGGGCTTTTGGGCAGCTATAAATTTATATTCCAGTCTTTTTATGTAACATTTCTGGAATAAAAGACTTGATATGAGACAACATAAAGCTGACAACAGCAGCTTTATACTTGCATGCTCCTCAGCACACTGCAGAAATTAGCTATTGGCTCTGAGAGGACAGTGTTCCTCCATCTCTGTGCAGCCTCGTCCCCTCGCTGGAGCCAGCGCCCCTGACCACACACCAGAGGCAGTTTCACTGCACAAGTGGAGGAATTCCTTTGTCTCACAGGGACATTTGTGGCATAAGCAGATGAAAGACAAGGGGTGGAATGCTCCTAGTTCAATTATTTTAAAATAATAAGAATTGTTGTCCATATTATTTGTCTCTTGACCCCATTTTAGTTGAGCATGTTGATGTAACCTTCCCCAAGGTTCCTGCAGCTAAGATGATTATAGAAAGATTATCCTATGTCAAATTTTATGCTACAGTTCAGCAATAGCAATGTAGCAAAGGAGCTGTGTGCCAGGTCCTGGACCCTGCAGTCTTGCACTGGGAGATAAGGGTTTATATTGTTTGGAGGACAAGGGGGAATTCCATATACTGCATCCTGCTGACAGAATGGGTCTTGCCCTGGGTATCAGATTGAGCTGGAGGACACTGCAAAGCTGTCTTTGCTATTCTAGAATAAGGAGAGATCTGTATTTGAAAGAAGCAGCATTGGAACAAACATTCTTTTGGCCTTCCACTTAATGTATAGAAGATGTTCAGAAGCAGCTTTCTCACATACTGCAGTTTCTGTCTACTCATCTCCAACAGCAAAGTGTCCATCTGACATGGCAAGCTATAAAACTCACCACAGGCTTAAGTCACGACTGTCCTAGATACAAATTTTATGTCAATATGTTTTACTTGTACCACATATTCATATGAGGTTGGATGCCTTGCACCGTTTTCCTGAAGGGGATGCCATGGTACAGAGAAGCAGACTGACCAGCTTCTGGCAAATAGGAAGGACAACCCATGACTTTCATTTCCCTTTTCCTGTCTTTCATGGATAATGATTTCACCAGACCATGAGTTCAGTAAAGTCTCACACACAATTCTGAATGCCACACACAGTGTAAGGGATTTACTGTGTCACAATAGATGCAATGTCAGCACAATTAGATTTTATGTTGGCTGTATATATAAGGAATATGAAAGAACCTGCTTTAAAACTGAATCAATTTCTAGCACATATATTTAGTGCAACATAAGAATTAAGACATTGTTAGAAAGACCACAGCCTCTTGCTCAGTTCCTAGATCAGCATTGTGCTCTTTCTTGAAAGCCCAGTACATAGTGTGCTTATATATTCAGCAACAGGGGATATGCTCCAGCAGTGGAGGCAATATGAACAAGCCAGGAAAAACTCCTAAGTAGGAAATGGCCCTGCTTCTTGAAAAAGATAATTTCTGAGATTTTCCCCACACAACTCTGTATCTGAATCTTTAGTGATCTAACAGATATTAACCTACATAAAGGAGATGCTTGTCAACCAGATGATCATGTCAGCTAAAACCAAGACCCATTTCCACTGGAAACAAATGATGTTCAAACCTGTTTGCATTTTATGGTACAGCTATTACAGTGACAAAGTTCATTATATTGAATATCTCAACAGCTTGTTGTGTTGCTGAAATAGCTCTGACAGTCTGGTCTGGAATCCTGAATTCAGGATCTAAGTCTGCAGCTGGACAGGAATCAAGGTCAAGATGTTGTCTTGAGCTCAGTCCCTTTAACAATCCCAGAGATGAGATAGATGGAGCCTCTTGAGTCACTGAATCAATTTCCCTGCTTTTATAGGAATATTGTTGAAAAATACATTTAAACAACCCCTTGAATGTCCCTGCCCCTACTCAAACCCCAGGGATGCATGTTCCCAGGGGAGCCTCCCCAGGCTCCTGGGAAGGAGCTGGGTCTAGTCTGGGCCTTTTCCCTTACTGGCTGCCCAAACCTTTACCCTGTTTTACAAGCACTTGCTTGTAAACAGCACTTGTTAACAGCTTCACTCTTTGCTAAAATGGAAGCTATGTTTGGCTTTTACGACCCTGGCTGTGATGCTGCTTACTCCATTAACAGCCATGAGAGTCCTGTAACTGCAGAAAGGAGCTGAGTGCTCTCTAACTGGCAAGCTGAGGTACTGAGCTCAGCCTGAGACAGCACCTGGAGAATGGGCCTCAGCCTGCAACTTCCAGAGGCAATTTGGACTCTGTGACTAAAGCAGCATCA
Source organism: Chaetura pelagica (assembly GCF_000747805.2). Lineage (NCBI taxonomy): Eukaryota > Metazoa > Chordata > Aves > Apodiformes > Apodidae > Chaetura > Chaetura pelagica. The sequence goes on along the minus strand of NW_009954140.1, from coordinate 2,335,323 downwards.
TGAAGCAATTTTTCTTTGTATTGTAGCAGTATCCCATTTGTATGAGCAGGTCTTACAGAATGAAAAATTATGATTTATTCTCATTTTAGTAGGAAAAATTCCCTCTGCTCATCAGTCTTTTATAACACTGTAACAGACCTTCTGGAGATAAAGCTGGGCTAAACAGCACCTGGTGGAAGTCCTTCAGAGGAAAGAAATAAGTTCCAGTGGCTTTCTGATTAAATTCTTACAGACAGAAATGAAAAATACAGTTCCCTGATGCCTTGATATTGTAGTGATGGCTGTACTGGTTATTAGAAGGATATTCACGCCAGATGCATTTCTGCAGGTCTGCTCTATGCAACTTGCTTTACCTCTCCATTATTCCTCCCAAATGTGAGAGAACCAGCCTAAATTATTCAAGGATCTTTGTTTTAAAAAATGGGAACTTACAGAGTTTCAGTTAGTGAGCTAGCTCATAAATTCAGTATTTTAGGTGGCAGCCCTTGGCAGAGAACAACCACTCCATTATATCATATCATATCATGCTGGGCAAGAAACTGTCATTTGGGTGAATCATGAGAATTGCTAATTCTATTATAATGTGTGCGGTATGAGACAGGTAATTCAGTGGGAGTTTAAGTTTCATCTTTATGGTGTCCTTCAGAAGAATATGATCCTTGCTGCTTTTCCCTGTTGTCTGCCCAATTTCCAGGGCAGCTGTTAAAAGTTTCAACAGTAGCAGTTAATAAAGACAAGCAAAATATAAACCTTTGTAAAACTTGTTCCTGTTTTGTGACTCCCCTGATTTCTGGCATTAGTATCTAACCATGCAAGACCCTCCACCCTCCTCACTGGGTGTGCATTGACCAACACGATGCAGTGCACAGGTCCTGGGGCTGTCCCAAGGCTTGACTGGGCTTTAGTACCTGTGGGCCACATTCTTTGTGGTCTCGTCCAAAACCAGACGCTCACATTTGGAGGTAGCTCAGAAAACTCAGATGCTCACCCAAGAAGGGAACAGACTTGTGTGTCCCCATGCTGGTGCTGGAGTTAAGAGGCCATCCAGGAGGTAAGCTCTTGTTACCCATGAGCTCTCTATTATTTACACATTAAGTTAGTCAGGACTGCACTTCATTCTTAAAGCCTTCTTTGAATTTTAAATTAGAAGCTATTTTTAGCCTAATATATAAGATCACAAAAATTACAATTAATTAGAGGACAACTATTCTTACTATGAACTGAAATTTTCACAAAATAAAAAAAATATTCAAACAACAGCCCACCCTTAAAACAAATTCAAGGGCAGAGCAAACAGTCCTATCTCAACACTGCACACAAAGCTAACTTTTGAAGTAGGTTCTGGTAGCAAATATTTAATTTTACACTCAATTGTTAGGTGAGAGATGTGGCAGTCAGTTCTATTTGACCTTAATCATTCTGAGAGATAGAAATGTGTGTGAAAGATCCAAGAAATTCTGCCATCTCACCAATACACATGAAATATAGAAATCTTCCCCCAGAGCAAATACATTTACACCGTTAAGGAAACACTAAATGAATGTAGACAGATTTGATGTATTAATCTACTGGAAATAATACACAAGTCACTAGTAGCACATTTAATGGGAAACTGTATGAGCCCAAAGTGTTGGTAATTTCAGGTTCATAATTTAAAAAGTACCTGATTTAATTAAATGTAAAGAAAGAGATAAAACGCAAATTTGTTCTTTCCTCCACTAATGAAATAGAACTTCAAGGTGCAATAAAGAAAAAATTTGGCTATGCTGTTACTGCAGCCTGGGTTTGGATTGTTCTCGATTCATAAAATCTTGCATGTGTTTAGGTACTAAAGAAGACATTGATGCCAGGTTTTGTCACCAGTATTTGTGAGACGAGTTTATCCATTTTTGCATTAGCAGATGTGAATTGCTGGAGGCAACTATTAAGCACAAGTAAACATGTGTTGCCTTTTAAACACTGTTGCTGCTGTACCAGACCAATGGTATGACTATAAATACAGCCAAAGGGCTTTCTGTGAATTATTTTAGTTCATTTTCAAAACACTGCTCATGTATGTCCTTTCTTGCCTCCAATATGGTCCCAAAGCCCAGTTTAAACAGTGGGGCAGGGAGTTATTCTATGGCACATCTTACTGTGTATTTCTATTAACTGCCCCTCACCCTCGTTTGCAAGACACTGAACTACCCTTTTACTGCCCCTTCATAACAAACCAGAAAATGAGCAGAATAACCTGAGATTGAGCTACAAAGCGATTAAGGACGTCTGAACTTGGGGAAAACAGCTCTAGGGAATATGGGCTTGTGTTTAATAGGTGCTACAAGCAGTTTTGTCCACTGCATGGTACTACGTCACAGCACTACTTAGGTCCAAAACTCCAGGGCTAATTAGCCCCCTGACCCTTGCCTGGCTCCCGTGCTGCTGTTTTCAGGCTGGCTGGCAGTGCCCCCAGTGGCTTGTGCAGGACACTGTGCAGAATGACAGGCTCAAGTCACTCCAGAATTCAATGGCACAGCAGGAAAAGAGCCCACATATCTTTAATATCAGTTCCAGCTCTCTCCTTCCCAAGCACAAACCCCCTCTTTTCCTAGTGCACAGACAAGTATTGGAGAAGCTGCACAACTCGTAACACATATAGAGAAAAAGCAGCACACGCCAAACTCAATCACAACAGTATCACTTAACCAACAAACTGTTCTGGTCCAGGGCAGTGGAAAATCTGCCCCCTTGTCTCTAACACTGTGATGGACTTGTACAAATATAGTGCATCTGTATTAAACAGTTGAGAACTCAGCCTTGAAGAGTAAACGAAGTTTTTACTTAGCTACAAACAACCATGTTTGCTCATGTAAGAGCATGAGAAGCAGCCCCTGCTCTGGAAGGCACAGCAATAAATCCCAAATTTCTCTGGTCACCACTGAGTCTCCACTGGAAATCCTCCTCACCTGCTCTTCTGTGGCCAGCAACAGGATCTGACTCTTAACACATGAACTAGAGACTCTCCTAGAAGGAGAAATTCAGTTATCTACAGCAACTAAAATAACACTGTGCAGCTTGTCATACCCAGTCCAATTGGTTCCACAGTTTTTTCAGAGACACCAGGGAAATACTCCATTCTTCAGTACAGCAAAATTCATCTACAGTATATATTGCTTCCTAAGGACTTGCTACAGTGATGAAGAAAAAGAAGAATAGAGACTTAAAACTATAAGCTTGCCACCATTGACTCCCACCAACTTCTGCCACTGCATTTAAATCTAAAGCCATTTTCCCTTTGAGACAGTTACCATTCTCTTCCGTTTTCTTAAACTACTTGCTTTGACACAATTCTGCACTGATTTATACTTGCCTTTGACTTCACTTGTTTAGGTGTAAGTGATGGGAAAAATGGCTCTAAATGTTATTGCTTTAAGCATTTCTTGAATCCATAGATAACACAGGCAGACTGACTTTGTAAGTTATTCTCATCTTTGTTTCCCAAAAATTGCAGTAGTTGAAACCATTATGGTTTTTTCCATGCACAAACAAAATTCATATCCTTTCAGCTTAAATTATGTTTAGATGGTGAGATGCAGAAGCAAGTGCAATGACAAAGCACAGTGGGTTTCTCTCAATATATTTGGAGCAAACCCAAGATGGAGCTGTTTGCAGCACACAGCAGACTCCCAGGAAATTGCACTCACAGCACACAGAGGATGTCATAAATTTCCGTGCCTCCAGCCAGAACATCCAAGCTCTGGTTTCTCTGCCCCAAACAAGCAGGCTAAGAGGGAGTTAAGATAAAAGGTTGGTTTTAAGGTTGTTTTTCTTCAATTCCTTGCCACTGACAAAGAATTCCTCCTGATTTTGTAAAAACTCTTTGTGGGCAGTTTGTTTGGCAGCTGCTGGCGCAGGGGGGAGCAGGGGTAACTGTCCCGTTCCTCACCAACACCCTCAGGGCTCTTGTGAGCAGCACTGGGACTTTCTGCAGACACTGCTGGAGATAACAGAGCACTTTGAAGAGAGATTACAACAGCAAGAATGAACTGGAGGAGCAGTCAGGAAGAAATGAGCAAAGGAGCCATCTAATTTTCTTTTGGGTATTTTGTTTCATAAATCTTCAGACAAGCCAACAACTTTTCCATTTTGGAAATCAAATCTCAGACTGATTCTCCTTGCCAATAACCACACAAAAGATGCTGTATCTGTCTGCCCACAGAGCCCATTACACAGCCTGCAGTTACACCCTCCCTTCTTGGTACTGTTACTGAAAATGGAAAATTAAGAGTACAGAAGAAATCCCCAGAAGGACCCAGACCACACTAATTTAAGCTCTCAGCGCTAACAAAGAACAACTATTACTGTGGGTACTTAGAAGCTAGAAGAAAGGGTTCCTTCAGCGGGAAAAATTCAACAGCTACTTCCCTGGAGGGTCTTAACTTTATAAAATCGTGCTAAGGAAAAGGAGAAATCAATAAATACACTCATTAGAGGAGGAACTCAGCAACTATGGCCCTGCTGAGACCAGTCCTGCCCCAAGGAGCTTAATGATGGGCCAAGGTAAGGCCCACCATGGCCTCAGCTCACAGAAATACAGCAAGGTTTGCAGATAGCCAGAGAGTGTGATGGTACCTGACCTTCCCTGGAGAGCTCACCTATAACAGGCCTCACCACAGGGGCCAGCCTGGCTCCTCAGGGCAGGTTTTGTAACTCACCTGTGAAGTCATCTTGAAAAAAAGAAATAAAATGTAAACTCTCCCTGTTGTGACTGCATGTAGAGGTTTAGAGAACTTTCACCACCCCTGACTGCAGATCTGGGAGCTGGTCTTTGCCCTGCATCAGTCACACTCTACTTGCAACAGCCTTTCCTTCATTAATAAAAAGCTGCCTGCACCACTTCGTACAATGCTGAGCCTGTGATAAGTATTTCAAAACCACTTGCAGTGTTAATTATTATTTTAAGAAGAAATATGTGGGGAAAAAACCCCAAACAAGCAAGAAACCAAGCTTTCTGTGCTGTCACAGAGCCCAGTGCTGGACTGCAAACCCACCTGCCCTCCCAGCAGCTGTCCTGCCTGCCTAGGATGGACTCCTCCAGCAATCCACATTAGCGGGTAGCAAATGTCCTCTGAATATGCCACCTGGCAGAACTGCTCATTGCTTTCTAGTCCTCCTGGAATAGCATTTTCGAGACAACTCCTCTCATACGCTGAGCATTCTCCATATGTTTGCAAAATGAAGTCAAATACAAATTCGGTTTGACATCTCCTGCAAGAATCCTTTATTGTCAACATTTGGGAGAAGAAAAAGACAGGAGTTGTTCCTGACCTAATGATTTCCCTCCCTTTTCAGGTAAATTTTTACACTGGGAAACATTTGCATCTTGGAGCTTATTTTTCTTAGATACTGAACAAACTCCAGGCAAAAAAAGAATCCAGCACAGCATTACATGATAAAGGATAAAATGTATTCAGTCAATTTTCTCCTCTGTCCATGCTATGCTGAAGGCAGCCAAGTTCACAGCAGCTCTTGCCTCTGCACCTCTCCAGGCTTCTCCCTGATTTGTGGCATTAAGTAGCTCCAAGTCAGAGCTGATTTAACTGACTCTGCTGAGGCAAAACTGCAGGAGCTATTGCAGCAGCTGGAACATCTGAAGATTTGCAGAGCTCTAACAATAACTGTCATCCCACATCTATATTTCTGATATTTCCATGCATTTAAGTTATTTCCTGGTGGGCACAGCTGCTGCATTTACAGCCTCATTCTACCACTGTGGAGAAGATATCACCTCATACTTCTGAACAGGAACTACTAAGGGAAGGAGGGAAAGCCTCCTGGCTCGTGCCGGCTGTGAGATCTCTTGCTGGCAAATGGCAAAGTTCGTGGCCTCAAAAAGAAAGAAGCTTTGCCAGGAATGAATGGATCTTGGGAAGCCTGACCATTAAGGCAGCTTAAAGTAGCTGTGAAGTTTGCTCTGAAGTTTTTTCTATGGAGTCCAGTCTAGAAGCAGAGAGTAAGATGAGAATAAATTTACAAGTCCCCAGTTCCCACGATTGTCTATGAAGTTTGCCCAGACCACTATCTGACATATAGGCATCTAACCATGGATACCTTCAATCCCATACACAAGGAGATGATGTTCCAGAGGCTACAAGTTCCCTGCTTTCATATGGAACAGTTGTGCCACAAGCAGGAGGAACAAATGAAGAAAAGCATGTAATTCCATGAGAAAAGCACAATTCCTGCTACAGATCCATAGCATGAGTTGTGTGAAGAGCCTCACTTTTCCAGCCACAAACTGGCAACTGGAATTCCTGTGTCCTGCTGTCATTGTGGACTGCAAGGTCCTCAAGGCATGAACAATTTTTTAGTTGGTGCTTATTATATCGCACCATCGCATAGTTGAGCTATGTGATCTCAGCTGCACTGCAAGTGATATTTCAGCGTCTCCAAGGATGACCTTGTTTCCTATTCCCCAATTTCCTACTTATCCCAGCAGCCCATTTTAAAGTAACAGCTGTGCAGGGTGTTGAAGTCCTTAGTTGAAGTGTTGTAGGAATTCTTTAATTACTTCTAAGCCCAGTGATTTGCAATTCAGAAGCTCATGTTACAACATTAAAAGGCTTTGTCATAGTAATTTGGAATTTCTGGTGCAGGCTCTAGCAACACTGTGTCTCCTTTTTATCTTCTGTTTCAAGAAAGAGTGACAGCAAAAGTTAACTGTTGTTTTTATTTAGTGATGTTTGATTGAAAGATTAAGGGCTGAATTTCTAATTTGAAGAGCAATTCTCAATGGAGATGCAATATTTTTATCTATTAAGGGCAAGGTGCCCCTGAAATTGCAATCTGCCACTCTTCAGAAGTTTTACATTTCAGGAAATTATAGCTTTCTACCTTCTCTACAAAAAAATATAGGTAGCTTTATGATAGCAAAAGTGCCTCAAACAGATTATACATGTATTGCAAAAAAAAAAAAAAGTAAACCATTTAACCTTCAAACAAGGCATCTCTTCCAGCCACCAGCAGGCTCACAACAAAGCAGCTGTTGACCTTATTTCATGGCCTCCTCCCTTTGTAGCTTGTGAATCCTGTTATATGCAGCTGTATTTCCCATTCTCCAGCCAAACCCTTTCCAGTTTCAGATCATCCCAGTTCTGCTGTGCAGCAAATGGAACCTGGGGATAACTTCAAGGCAAACATTTGGAAACAGACAGCATTAAATCCCCTAGATATTATCTGCATGAGGAAACATCTTCTCATCATCCTGCAGCACCCTCATGTCATGTGACATCCTCTCCTCCTCTACCAGGAGACCAGAACAAATAGACTCTCCTCCTGATCTGTGCACAAGCCAAATACACCTACATGACCCTGGGAAGACTCCTGTGCTGGCAGTGAAAACGTGGAGAACAAAAGATTTCACATCAGGACATAAGAGGTGAATACCCAGATGCACACGAGCCAGCTTTAATTTTACCAGTATGCTTAAAATGTGCCATCCTGGATTTCAGCATGGACTGATGTCTCATCACCACCCCAGCCCCTGCACAAACTCAGAAAACCAGCAGTAAACTTTGAGTTGCCATAGACACTATTTTTCACCCAAAGCAGCTCAGCAATGCCCACAAGAGCTGTGTTCTCCACTCCAGCTGTCACATAGACTAAGTGACCCTGGCAGCAGGAAGGAGGGCAGAGCAGAGGTGGTCCTGGCTGAGGTGCAGAATGGTGGTGGCAAAATGGCAGCAAAGAAGACAACCCCAGTCCCCTTGCAAAAGGTGGTTCTGTATTAAAGGCTGAAATTACAGCTCAATGACATTGATCCTCCCCATGGCAGACCCTGAGACATGAAGCTTTCAAACTCATCATGTGTCACCCGAACAAAATGCCAGTGATCTACAGGCAGACTCCTCCAGCAGATAGTCAGATTGTTACAAGATAGCTGCCCCCAGTCTGATGGTTTTGATTAACTCATGGAACTGTCAGAGGTTTCAAAAACACAAGTCAGGCTGCAGGGAAGAGGAAATGTCAGACAACAACTAAACGCCAAACATTTTAAATGGAAAAAAAGAGTTTCAGCCTTATTCAGAACAAGATCATTGCTGTCTGGAAAGCACCGTAGCTATTTACACTAAACAGCCTGCTAAATTCTGTATAAAGCAGTTGCTCCAGGCCACAGCAGCTTGACTCCTAAATTAGGTAAAGGTGGTGTTGTCAGTCTCATTTTACAGATGCAAAATAGAGTCAGGGAGAGAAGAGGTGACTTCTACCAAACAAGCATGAGAAACACATGAACTGAACTTGAGCTCAGATGCTACATGGCAATGTTTTAACTGAAAGCCTTCCCTTTCCTGTCAGTGAATTTCCTGACTGCATATATCTACATTTCTGTGGCTTTTGGTGCATTCACAGATTTGTATCCCTTCTGTTTCTACCAAATTATGTAGGCTGCCCACTTAGAAGAAAAACTATCAAGGCTGTATTTCTCTCTCCATTTCCTTAAAGGAAACTGACTCCAGGCATCAAATACAAAGGCAGTTCTTGTGGGAACTTTCAAAGTTGCTTTTATGTCTGCTCATTTTTGTGCTCAAGTCAAAGGCTGAATTACTCCTGGCACAGAAGGTTGGGCAGAGCATGAATCCAGGCAGTATGTAGGTGTTCTTGGGGAGCAGCTACAGGCACTTCCCCTGCACAGAGCAGTAAGGAAGCAGGCAAGGTGCTCCTGGCCCTCAGGTGAAAGACTGACTCATAAGCCTGCTTGTGGTTTGTGGGGTATTTAGGTAATCCTGGTAGGCAGACACCGTGGCAGGGCTCATTTAACAATGAGCCAACGTTGTGCCCTTGTGGCCAAGAAGGCCAATAGAATCTTGGGGTGCATTAGGAAGAGTGTGGGCAGTAAGTAGGTCTTAGGAGGCCTTCCTCCCCCTTTATTCTGCCCGAGTGAGGCCACATCTGGAATGCTGTGTTCAACTCTGGGCTCCCCAGTTCAAAAGAGACAGTGAACTACCAGTGGAGGGCAACAAAGATAACTGGGGGACTGGAGCATCTCTTTTATGAGGACAGGCTGACAGAGCTGGGACTCTAGCCTGGTGAAGAGATGGCTGAGAAGAGACATTATTAATGTTTATAAATATCTAAAGGGTGAGTGTAAGGAGGATGGAGTCAGGCTCTTTTCAGTAGTGCCCAGCAGTAGGACAAGGAGCAATGGGCATAAACTGGAACACAGAAAGTTCTATCTGCACATGAGGAAAAACTTCTTTGCTGTAAGCATGATGACACTGGAACAGGCTTCCCAGAGTGGTTGTGGAGTTCCCTTCTCTGGAGACTTTCAAGCCCCACCTGGATGCAGTCATGTGTAATATGCTCTAGACAATCCTGTTTTAGCAAGGGAGTTGGACTAGATGATCTCTAGAGATCCCTTCCAGCTCCAATGATTCTGTGATTACCACTGCTCTGATAGCACATCCTGGGACTCCTGCATCTACAGTAACTGCTTTCACCCTTTGAAGCAGGAGATAATAGAAGGTAGGAGCATGGGTTAGATGAATCCTACATCTTTTTCTTTCTGAGTGCAAGGAAGTAGCAGCTCCATCCTCCACTGGATTACATGGTTGGAGAGGCTGGCTTGCTTTTGGAGGACTCCATGCTGCATCTGCAGGCATCATGGGCCCACTGGAGCAGGCAGTTTGTTAGTAGATGCTCTTGATGCTAAGTAAAATTTTAACCATGTCTGGCATCCTGCCTCTAGCATAACCTAAAATGAAGCTTCCTAAACTGATGCTTCAGAGGGCAGCAAAACAATAAATAAACCCCTCAGTAATATGTCTAGCCAACCATACAACACTTTACACGAGGAAAAACATCTTTCCTGAGCCCAATAGGAAATCATTTTGTGCCCTGAAGCATAAGATTTGTTTACCCTTAACTTAACATGCATAATGTTAGTTTTGTCTTTTTGCAATGAAATTATCCATTCCCTTTATAAATCTGGCTCTTCAGATCCCCCTGGAGAGCTTATGGCATAACTTGGAGAAATGAGCCATTGGAATGAAACCGTGAGGGAAATTACTATTATTTCTCCTAAACTATCTCAGCACTTACACAGGTTTGCCAAAAGTTCACATACACACACACAGATCCAAGCAAGCACTTTCCTAAGCAGTATTTGCTGCTAACAGTGGCACACTGCAGTGTAGGTTAAATAACAAGATAGCTTTTCTACTTCATTCCCCTTGAAATGCAGCATTGAAAGGGCAAATAAAAAACTGAAGACACTGGTCTGGATTTAACACTGGAGATTCTGGATTTTTTGCTTCTTGTGTTCAAGACAGAGTTTATTTTGGAGGCTGCCATGAAGAATACCATGGACACTTCAGACAGACACCATCAGTGCATGGGAGCCACACCACTGAGGACCATCGTATCACAGGGTGAGTCAGCTACCCAACAGTCCAGTTCCCTTGTACGTTTTAAAGACCTATAGTTTTATAAAGGAGACATAGTTTATACAGGATAGCAATGACTTCCATGGCAAGATTCTTCTAACAGGTCTTTTCCAGCAATGTGGATTTACACCAAAGATTAATTTGTTCTAGCAGCTGCATGGCGTTTTGGCTGCCCCTGAGCTCCCCACACACAGACTTAATCAGACCTCAGATGCTCTTTTTCCCTCATGGGAGGCAAAAGGTTAGAAAAAGCTGCTTGCAAAGGTTAAAGATCATCTTTCTGAAGACTCTCCAGTGAGAACAGAAAATATTATCCCAGAGAGAATGAATACTGCTAATCCATAGCTGACACACTCATAAATATTGACAAGAACAATATTTGCTGAAAGGGCATAACAAATAACTTTCATATTCACATCCAAACAACAATGCAGGAAAGCAAACAGCACGGCCCTAGTAGCACAGCTGGTTTTTTTTCCTGTCTTGTACCTGTTCATGTGCTGTGGTTGTGTATCTGCATTACATCCCTAAGTATTAAGTCTTGCAAGAATTTGTTGCAGTTCCCAAGGGCATAATCTCCATTACAAATAGTGACTGCACTGTAGCACGGCACAGAAAAAAGAAAAAGCAAAATAATCAGAGGCAATGCAGAGATTGTGGGGACTCATAAGGGCTACTGCCAGCCTGGTGAGGTTAAAGTCTTTTGGCTCTTCTTTACAGCTAATAAAGAAAGACAGGTCCTCCCAGATGGTAAGTCTGAGCAGCTAAATGAAGCTCTTGCTTTGAGTAGCCTCTGAGGTGTAGCTGCCCTTATTAACTCTAGAGGGAACACAGATCCATTCACTGCCCTGAAGAGGGGCCTCACACCATCCACCTCAACTCAGAGCACACAAAGTTGGGAGTCTGGGTCCTACATTGACTGTAGCCTTCAGGACCACTTCAGTTGTGATTCAGGACAGCTGGATTGGATTGTATTTTCTTACCTGTTGTAAGCCAACTCCAGTTTTTCTACCTGTGTTTTGTTGCATTTATTTTTTTTTTTTTGGGGGGGTTGGTTTTGCTGTTGTTTTTTTTTTTAATTACTTACTGTGAATCTAGGATGCCCGTGCACAGAACTGCCCACACAAGCACCCAGGTGCCAATCCTGGCACAAGAGAGGCAATGGCTGAGTAGCAGCTGGTGTTCAGAGCAATCTAAAGCGCTTATGAAACTGCAGCCTCAGGTACTGGCAGTCAGATGATATTGATACCCTCCTGCTTTTTACTGCCATGATCATTTTTGATCACTGTATCCTTAAATTAGTCTCCACCAGTCACCTTGCTGTTTCTCACTTCTTGACAGTCCTCAAGAAATGGAATTTTAGAGAAAAACAACCAATAAGAAAATTTTCTTACTGGTGTAGGATAAATTCTATAATAAAGGCTAAAGGTAGGATACAAAACATACATGGGGAGTGAATGTCTCCACTACAGAGACTGTGAGCTAGGAAAGCCAGAAAAAGGATGGGAGGAGAACACCTCATCCTTTGTTCAACAAAAGACAAATGAGTGCATTTCCTTTCCATGTGAGCTTTCACAAAAAAGCAAGCAACCAAAACCACACACAAAGACCTTCTCATGCAAGCACTCTTGCTAGAAATGTTTGTATGTTTATCCAATATAAACCAGCAAGATCACAGCTAAACTGTCATAGCCAACCAAGCCAAATCACAGCTGACTAGTCACAGTCAGCTCAAAGGAAGAAATGAAGAAAATTTTAAGAATCAGCCATCTAATTAATTCAAGGTTGTAGTATCATGTAGAGATACCAGAAAAAGAAAACCCTACATGTGTTAACTTTCATTTATGCAAATATTGACATGAAATTCTCCCTTGACAATATTGACAAGGATTACTCCCTTGAGAAATGTTAAGAGTACACCTAAGTCTCTGTTGAGTTTGGGTTTAGGTTTGTTGAATAAATAGCTTTCTGAGAATGATTCACTTTGTTACATATTGCACCATCTGTAGGAATACTGATACAGTAATTTGAATATTACAGAAATACTGATTTTATAAAATATTCAGCTGGTCTCTTAATGCAGGTGAGGGATAAAAAAGATACTCATAAAACAAATTCAGGAAATATGAAAAACAGTCACCTTCTAACAACCATTATTCATTCCCTTCAAGTAATAAGGTTTATTAAAAACAAAGGCTGGTTGATATTTCATATATGCAAGCATCTTTTCCCACTAATGCCCTAAAACATTTTGCAAGCTACGTGCTGACACCATTGGTGCAATTCCTCCTCCTATGAATCCCAGTGGCAAAGCTCTCAGCTGAGTCCCCAGCTGCCGTGCCCTGACAAGACCAGTCCTGTGTCCTGGTTTTGGCTGGGATGGCAACCCCTTCATGAGGCACAAACAAACCCATTACATTTCATGGAAATACTACTGCTGAGAGCCATGCTAATGCAGAAACTACAGTCTAGGTCAAAAAACCCATTCCCACTGAAATGAACGGCAGTCAGGAAGCCTGAGTGCCCTGGCATCTGTGTTAGGGTACAGGTATCTCCTCAGGTAGGACACCATGCTTAAAAAACCAAGAGCTTGGACACTGCTGGGTGAGAGATTTGAAGAGACACGTTCAAATATCCCATTTCCAGGACTGCAAAGCCTGAGGTGTCAACGGAAAGGGCTGGTAAGTGGGAAGCAGTGGAGGAAAGCAACTCAACTGAGACAGCTTTTCTCATCAGAGAAACCCACCCGTGTGCCAGGACCAACCTTCCAGCACCTCGGCTGCCCCAGCCTGGCTCTGCAGGACCTCGCAGGGCGGGGCGCGGCCAGAGCCCACGGGAGGTTTTGGAGCAGCAGCACCACTAGAGGCCAGCGAAGGCTCAGAAATGCCGGGCGGAGTCCGTGGGGCTGGGAACTGGGCTGAGGGACTAGGAACCGGGCTGGGGAGGTTCGCTCCAGGAAACTCAGTTAGTAAATACCCGCCCATGCACCTTCCAAGGCACCGTGAGCAGCAGGCAGAGCCCGAGCGGTGCGGGTTCAGCGGGGAGGGTGAGGGTCGCCAAGGCGAGGGGAGGCCAAACGCTCCGGAGATGAAAGGCACTGCCCCCAGCCTGCCAGCCTTCAGAGAGCGAGCAGTGCGGTCTGATGGGCGTAAACATGCTGAAATGTAATTGTTAGGACTCGGAAGAAAATTAATCATCTAGCAAAAGAGGTGACAGCTGCTTCTCTGATTCCATTTGCATTTAATTTGCAGTGTTTACCTCGTATCTTAGGTGCATTTCCCAAACAGCTAAGAATACCTTTGCATTTCAGCAACTGATAATAATATGTTTATGTGAGTGCTTAACTCCACCATTTCTTACTAAACAGCAGGGATGCAGACTGGGGGGGAAAAAAAAAGGAAAAAGGAAGATTGAAAATCTCTGTTCAGCTTTGCACAATGTGCTGCATAAACTGGGCATACCTGTTGGCATTAAGACCTTTGCAAAGGCTCTATAAAACACTACAGAATCACAGAAGATGTAAAAGATGTTGTGATATCTCTAAATACAAGGTCAATTAACCATGATCATGAAGAAAGTACTTCACTAGAAACACACCAGATAGTTAACTAGTCAGCATATGAGTGTGGTTAACCTTATGTTCATCGTATAAACATCTTTAAGGGCATTCCTTGAGTGGCAATGGGACACATTCCCTCTCCTTCAGGGTAGTCCCAACTTGAGACGTCCCTATGGTTTTAGCCCAAGTTTTGTGCAATGTTTACCATAAATTCTAATTCTGCTTATGTTTCTCCCACTGATTTAGGTCCAGCTTACTTACTGCTTGCTAGGCAAAATATGTGTAAAAATACATGACAGATGCCATCGCACCTTCCGGCCCCGAGTGTCCTGGATCGCTTTACATCCGTGAGGATGAGTCCCAGAATCCCTATGAAATGGTTACATTTGCAGCTGTAGCTGCCTCCTGTCCAGGGTAGGAATGATCTTCACAGCACAGAAGCACTGTAGTGAGTGGCCTCCAGCTCTGTAAGGAGCCAGGGACAGAGCTGGGGAGGGATGCTCTGCCCCTCTCCCCACTGGGGGTAAATGCCACAATATACATGTGGATGGTTCTTGAGAACATTCCTCCAGAGCTATTCATATTTTACTGGCAATTTATGGATTATCCTTCCTGTTCTCCCTCCCCTACTGTTCTCAGACATGGAACAAAATTTTTAAAAACCTATCATACTGTTTTGCATTTCAACTAAGTACAAGTGAACAGATTCCCAAGGGCTAGTCTGGGATTTGCAGGTGTAGTCCTTTATGGACAGAAGCAGCACAGGTAGCCACCAGTTCACCCACAGTTTGTAACCTGTTCCCTACAATAGCACAGAAGGAACCAGGTATCTGTTTAGTCCTTCTGTAGCATCACCTAGGAAAGACACTTGGATTGGGCACCATGTGGAGTAGGACAGTTGTTAGTAGAACATTACTTAAAATTCCCAAGGTAGCCTCTATTTTCACATATATGGAATAGTTTTCAATTTCAGTAGGTCTAGCAAGGACTGTGAAACTTCAAATGAGGACCAGGCAGCCTGGCTGTGTGTGCCACATTGTAGGAGTCCCTTACCACTTCACTTTCTGTGACCTTTCCAGCATGCTAATTGATGGGTTTTATCCACCAGGGAAAACCGAATAATGATCCTCCCCAGCTCCCCCTTTTTTTTTTTCTTGAAAAATCATTTCTCAGCAAATCCTCCAAAGGAGCCTGATGAGAAGAATGACCTGGTTCAAAGTGCAGATGTTGAAGGACATATCCTGCATATCTGTAAAACTGCAGATGAAGCAGATAGTTGCCATTACTGCCCACTCCTGAACTACCAGCCTTTCTTCTTCACTAACCACACGCTGCAAACAGCAATGACCCATCATCTTCTGCTCTTCTAACAGATACTCAGGTTTGTACTAAGATGAATTTCATCTTGCTGATGAATCTTACTTTAGTTGTTTGGCATGACAGAGCCTTTCTTTGCTAAAAACTGAATGGAGACATCTGGCTTTGGCAGGGTGACTGAAATGAGCTGCATTTGGCCAGTTTCTTTCCTGTTTCACCTTAATTTGCTGACACTAGATCCAGCAAGGCTTACAGCCTCAGAATAGGAAAGCAGACTGCAGAAGTCACTCTTTACACCTCCCCTATTTTGCCTTAGACAACTTTATCTCCTGTGGTGTAAAACATCTCAGATATTCCTTATGTCACCTGAACAGTGCCAATGCTGCATCATCCACTAACCAAGGCACTAAACCTGTGAGCATGTGGAAGATACTCCCTTTACTTCTGCTGGCTCCACTGCTGACAGCATTGCTGTTAGCCAAACAAGCACTGAGTTCAGCTCTTTCTTGACAGCTTGTCCCAGCTCTGCACTTATGCAGAGAAGCATGAGACCATTCTGACTCATTAGCATCTTACACGATTTGCAGGACTGGTGTAAGTTACTACACAAGCTAAAGGACTGAGCATCAGACCTGTAATCTAGGGTCACTGATGAGAGACTGCTGCTGCTTCATCCCCCTTATAATAGCCTTCTTCCTCCACAATGAGTTATTGCACTCCTATTTTTGGCTGTGCTTCATTTGGAAAGTTGTCACAGAAATATCGTTTGGCAGACACAGACCTGCCCTGGCAATCTACTGTTTTGGGGGTTGTTTGCTTTTAACTAATTCATTATATTGCTGTACTGCAACCTATATCACTTGTTTTCCCCTCAAGCACAGAGTGTTTATTAGACAACTACTCTCAGGAAACTTCCCCAAGACAAACACTGATCCCTCAGTCAGCCTCCTTGGGGAGGCTGGCAGTCCTTATTACTAAGAACTAGAAAACAAAGGCAGCTCAAGTACATTAAGGCATACAATTATTAATATTTTGCTTGTTATTAGTGAAAATTTGCATTAACATCAGTACCTTCATCCATATTTGTCCCTGAAGTAACAGGAGCTTCTTACAGAGATTTATCAAATTAAGCTTGGACTTCCTGGCTTCTTTCTCTCTCACTCCTCTAATGAGATTGTTCTCCATGACCCTAATATGTGACAGTCATCTTAAGGCTGCTAACTGCCCTTCCAGCTGAAGAAGGTAATGAATGCCAAAGATTTCACCAGTCAGCCCTGATTCTGGGGCCATGGCTGCAGCAGCAGTTCATGTTCCTTAAAAGCTGATTCCAGCAACTTCCATTTGGTGACTAACCCTTGCATGGGAGTCAGACACTGGAGCTCCTAAGCCTACCAGATACCAAATTCCCAGGCCTCCTATATAATCAACAAATTAAATCTGTTCCCTGAAGCAAACTGGCTGCCTGTGTGAGTCACGTGCAGTGGGCTCACATCATCTCTGCTCCCTTTTGCCACAGGGCCAAGCCTGCTGTGGGCACAGCCAAACAAGGGCAGAGAAACTGCACAAAGGGCATCACAGAGATCACTGACCTCTCAGGTATCTGCCTTTCGTAGTAAATAGTTCACTGAAGAACACGCTAGGTGAGAAGTTACAAGCCTTATAAAAGAGGAAAGCCCCTTTTTGTCCTGTGCAGCTCCCGTTGTCTCCAATTCTCCATGAGACTCAGTGTTCTGCCCCAGCTCAGCCCAGGGACAGTAGAAGTTACCCTTCTGAAGCAAAGAGCTGACACATCACTGCAGTCTGGGTCCTGCATGACAGTCTAAGCCCAGGCAGCCTGCTCATCATTAGCTCTGTTGTTGTTTTGCATATGAAATTCTCCTGCGAGTCACCCAGCGCAGAGCAGATCAGCAGAGAAACACGCAGAACAGAAATGCTGTTCATCATTGCCCCAAATCTTACACTTTTCCTCGGTTTTAAAGACATGCCTCATGACTCCAGCTAACAAAGCACTGCACAGGAAAGCACGGATTTAATCTTTGTATTGGATTCTGGATTTGTAGGAGTTTTGAGTAAATCTGCTTAGACGGCTGAGAAAAGCCCAGCACTGCCCACCTAGCTCGTGCTGCTGCCTTGCCATTTGTTGACAGCAGCAGTCCTTGAATTGTTCCCAACAAAGCACTTTTTAAAATGTTATTTTATTTTTTTCACACCTGTGTAATTAAAACAGGCATGCACTGAACATTGGGACCCATTTTTAAAAGACATCATTTTCTCAACCCACAAATGTAATTTGTTATCAAATTAATTATTTCCACACCCCATTTCTCCAGCACTTCAGCATTTTAATTGAAATACAGTTGATTGATAGAAATGACTATTTTCAAGCAGCAGCCAGGGTTAGATGCAATTCTGAACTAAGTACTTGAGTTTTTCTTATGCACCTCAGTAGTTTATTGCCTTAGTGTGCAGCAGAGACAGTGAGAAATGGAAGAAAAAGCAATAAGAAGCAGAAAGGTACCTCATAAAAGGGAGAGAGGAAAGCAGGAAGATACGATTTGTTTTACAAGAGGGTTACCACTATAAGCCTTTCTGAGCAGAAATTCCTATTGTATGGAACTTGGTTTTCAGTGCAGCATTTTGCAAGTAAGCTTGGCCAATTCAGAAGAAATAGGACATGATCCCTACAGCAAAATCATCACCTTAGGAAAATATCCTAACTCACAATTTTACAAGGCTTGGATGCCTTGGCTTCATTCACAGATTCCAGCTGAGACCCAAACAGATCACATACCAGTATCACACAAGAAATAATTTTCTCACATCATTCCAAGCAACATACATATTCTAGTTAATCTTACTTCAACAAATTGTCCTGGAGATCAAAACTAATAAGGTGAAAAGAGCTACCAGGACTGAGCTTTAGAAACTGATTTTTAATTTGGGTGGACTGAATACAGAAGCACTGTACGTGGTGTCATAGTGACTTTTCTCCAATTATCAAATCAAAAGATACAGCTGAAAATAAAAAAAAATTGAGTTTCTCTGCTTTAGTGGATTGTAGTCTAACTATAATGGCAGCTTAAAGCATTTTTCCAAAGTGCTAATTTCATTACCTTTATATACAGTGGTAGTGGAATGGCAACGAGTTAGTCTATAATTTGTGGATCACTTGTGGAGTAAGAACCATTAGCTGTCTCATCACTGCAGATGAAGTGAGCTCTGACCTGTCAATTACTGTCACAATCAACTCAACTCCTGCAGATACCAGTTATTCTTGTGTATGTTAAGTTGAAGTAAGTACTTTACTGAGAAACCTGAGAACTGAAAGAGTCTATCTGCTCCTAACCTTTGGTTTTATTTGAGAGCTGTACTTCTAATAAACCTATTTGAATATGCAGACAGTAATAAATTGCCCAACAAGGAGAACTGTGGTATAACAGCAAAGGGAAGGACAATTCCTTGCTTGGCAGGTGATTTACTGCCAAATATATATGTAATCAGGCAAAGAACAAAAAGGGAGCACAAATGCAAAGAACATTTTTTGTCACTAGTAAAGAAATCCAGAAAACAAAAATGGATAAAAGAAAATCCAAAGAATAATTGGAGATAATGATGGTAATTTGTTTCCCTATTTTGAGATAATTGGTCCACACTGAAGACGTGATTATAGTACATTAAAGAGATTAAACATAAGGTCTGAGGCACAGAGTGAAGACAAGCATGAGCTGAGATACTGTAATTATAACATTTTGGGAGTCATAATATTTTGATGTTGGCCTTTCAAAACTCATGGACAATGGCAATTCAGCAAGCATAATTTCAGCTGTCAAATGTCTGCCATTTCTCTTCTTTTTCTTGTTTCTTCAGGCTGCAGTCTCTGACAGAGTGCCTGCTGCCAGCAAGAAGCAAGTTAAATGATGTGACAGTCCATTTGGTTAGGGATGACAATTCTGCTGCTCAGGTTGTCTTCATTTGATTGCTAATCACACTTCAGAAAAGGCCATTCATTTACTCAAGGGGCTTCTAAACCTTCAAGTCTCTGCTTGTTTGTTTCCAGACCTCTTTCTTCCCTCCATGATCCTGTGCCTTACCCCTCATGGATGCAATGCCTGCAGTGATGTATAGTTTTGAGCTGTTCATGTTCCACCTGTCACATAGGGCAGTGTGTGACAAGCAGGGCTGGGCTACAGCAGCAGCCAGCAGACTTCAGCCTTAATTATCCTCTTTTGTTATCTTGGAAGGGCTCCTGAAATAGGGAAGCCCCTCATCCTGCCTAGTAGGACTCTAGATATTCATTGTTAATGCATTGCAGACACATGCAATGACAACAGCTTTTAACTATTTGAAATATACATTTCTGTGCTGTCAGTCAAGTAGCTCTTTAGGAAGGATAAAAGGAATGACTCAAATACAGGAATGCAAATCCTAGGAAAGAAGATGACTCTAATGTATTCAGTACTGGCTATTTGCTATCAATTCTATTATTCTGTGGGGTTTTTTTATGCTAGGGCATCCTTTACTTACTTTATTGAATAATTAAAACAGAATTATAATTACAGACCGTGCCTACGGGTCTGGACTTCAGTTTGTTCAACCTATAGCTAACAGCAACAAGTGCCAGGAAAAGAGAAAACCTTTGGTCATTAATCCAGGTGTTGCAGGAGAAGCTGCCAAACAGATAAACCAGCCTTAAGTTTCTGGGGCTGCAGCTGCCTCCTACCTGGCCAGTGGATAACTTCTGCCATGAACTAATTTGTCTTACTAGGCCTTTGAGCAATTGCTTTGCTGATAACCTTAAAAGCAACTTCCATTTCATTTCATCAGCTGGCATATGCACTAAGTGTGCCCTTTAAAGCTGTTAATCTTGATTCCAATTTCTCCTGTTACTGCCTTTGGGGAGAATGATTGGGAAAGAGCAGAGAAGGAAGTTTTAAGCTCCTTTGCGATTCTGTACTTTGTGCATCTGCGGTTCACCCAGTTTCCCCAGGCTTTGCTCACATTCTGCTTCTCATGCTCCCTCAAGGCCTCAAGGAGTGGAGACTACTGACACACTGTCAAAGACTGCTCGGAAAAGCCCTTCTGCTGCAGAAGACTGGAAAACGAGGCAAAGCCACCTGATACAGAAGTATGCAGCTTCATGCTCAAGTTTATTCTCAGGAAGCTGTTACCATCCCGCTGAGACCAAACAACCCTAAAGTAGCTTTCAAGGGACAAAAGAGCATTAGTACTATTGAGAATAGACAAGTAATAAAAGCATAGCTGAGAAAGAAGCTGAAATTTTGCTTGAGGAGAAAAGGAATCAAGTAAATTAAACCCCAGATCTGCTGTTACATTTACTACCAGAGGCAGTGCAATAATAAGCTTTTAGGATCAACGTTCCCTCCAATGACACAATTAGGCAGCAGGTTGCAGCTGTTACTGCAACAGCTCTTTCAAGTATTTCCCTCATCCCTGGTCTCACTTTACCTAGAGATAGCTGAAACTTGCTCGTGATCTCCCCCAAATTCTCTTTATCTTAGAGTTCCCTAAAAACTACTGAAAAGTCATAATGTTCTAAAAACCAATTTCTAAAATAGAAAAAGCAGAACAGAAATAGATTAATGGAAGAAATAGATTAATAGATTAATGAAGGTAAGAAAAATTCCAGAGCAAAAGGCCAAACGCTTCACATTAGACAGGAGGAGAGAGAAAACTGCAAGGTCATATGTAATCTGGTCAGTTGAAAATTGTAAGCAGATGCATGAATGAAAGTAACAGCAAACAGTATCTTAAAAAGTGGCTTCCAGAACTGTAAAATATTTAAGTTTTTTTTTTTACTAATACTCTAGGAAACAACATTTTTGCTTTCATACATGCCAGACCTGTCTCCATCTTGTATGAAATGAGCTGTTTGCTTAAGCATCCTACAGACTCATAAATTAGGCTTTTCATTGTCTTATAATTAAAGTTACTGTCCCTCAGCAACACTGTTCTTTCCATAGATACTGCTTTAAACCAGTCTTAAGTAAAAAAAGAATAAAAAATAAAAAATGGGTCAAATATATCTTACAAAATTTCAGTATGTTTTTTCATCCTGAGAGAAAGACATCAGAGAGACACATGCATCTTTGGAGGATGAAGTCTCCAACCCTTCAGAATGAACAGACAGCAAACCACCAAACTGTATCTCCAGTTACTGTGTGATGCTTTCCTATCTCTCTTCAGTCTCCTCCAGCAGCCAGCAAGCACAGATGCTCACTATCATTTCCTAATTAAAGCCCTGAGGCAGGAAGACAGTTACTAGGCACTATAAACCACCCTGAAAAGCATTTAAATACGTATTTAAACTTTAGCAGGCAGTCAAGAACACTTCTTAACAGGGATGCTTCCTTGAACTGGAGGGTTGAGCTACAGCCCCTTCCATATCTCTCCAGCACATTTAGAAGGAGCTAATAAGAGAAGATGGTTATTGCTGGTGGTGACAGAAGTGGATAACCCTCTAGTTAAAACCACACTGCAAAGAGAGGGGTTGTTGCTACGTCCCAGCTTGCAAAAGCACACGAGGATATTGCACACTTCATTAACATCAAGGGCTGTCTCAGCTCTAGAAAAAAATCTCCTCCACCTGTTTTGTTTATCCAAAGCCCAAATTAGTACTTTTTTCTTGTAATCAAAAGCAAGTATGCAGATGCACTGAGATCTGTGCTGCACTGGTACACACTTAAAATAGTTCTTACGAAAACTGAAAACTTGGCTGATTGTTCCATGTATCTCCAAATAGGTTGCTAATTAATCTAAAAATATTTCTTCTCAGGTCAGGTCCATATTAGTCTCTGCTTTGTGATAAACGTATGTTCATATTCAAAGATAATGTTTACATTCATCACATGAGCTAAGCTTGTTGGCAGTAATTAACAGTTATTCAGATGCTGCACATTATTATTCCAAATAATGAAGTATTTTTTCTTTATCATTAGCTAGGTAGGTCAGTGAACACAAGGGCAATGTGTATCTTAACATTCCTAGGAAGGCAGAGATTAGTTCCAACACTTAAAAAACCCTACATCACTGTCAGCTGCATTGCAGATTCCCAGATGTAGAGAAAGAAAAGTCATAATATATGAACACACTCACAAATAAGGTAATTGCTTCTTCTCTTCTCTTTTTTTTTCTCCCCTGCACTTTAAGAGAGATCACAAAGAATAATTATAACTATTTTTAAAATTATGTCAAATTAACCCAGTTTTGCTTCCAAGAATCAACTCTGTGCTGCTGCTTTAACATTAAGTGAAAGGATTATTTGGATGAGTGACAATTGCCTAGGAGTGTCAGGCAGCTGTGCCCTGAATAGGAAGCTGAAGGGGTTATAGATTCACTCTGGCTTTGACTTTTAGATAATGAGTCTCGTTTGGTTTCTGTGTAGGTTAAAGACAATCACATCATCAGAGAGAAAGGGGAAAAGATCCCAGAAGTTTAGCAAGTCCATATGGATATGGGCACCTAAGCTGTGCTCAGGGCCCTGACTTTGCACTGACCTCTTTGGGACGTTATGTGTGAATTAAAGTTTAAGAGCCTGAAGTTCTTTGTTCTCAGTGCTGGCAGGGTGGGAGACACTGCTTCTTGCTCTGCTATGGACTGTTAGAGCTTTCTTCCCCAACTGAGGGGGAAAACATTCAAGCTTGTGCAGAAGGGAAAACCAAGAGTTTTGATTACACTTCCTTTTGTATTAAGCAGCTCCTCTGTCCTTCAGAGGAACAAACAGCTCCATCATTTTGTCAGGAGGCAGAACATTTTTGTGTTGTTTTCTGATTAGGATACAAAAATCCAACTTTGTTGGCTAAAATCCAGCTTTATAGAATTACAGAATCATTAAGGTTGGAAAAGACCTCTAAGATCATCAGTTCTTTCTGCACATCTGTCATGATGCTACAGCTTTTCTGTCCCAAGACACAGCTGCTACATCCTGCTCCACTTAAATTCTTGCACTCAATAGAAGCAAAGATCATTCAGGGTAAATTCCAGTAGGGTTTTAACTTCAGTATGGGATTGTCCTGGAATCCAATGGGAATCATTCTATTCTAGAAAAGAAAAAGACTGTCCTGATGTTACCTAAAATCAGGCAACATAGTATCATAAACACCTTGTAGGAACACAGAATATAAACTGCCTCAATATAATTTGATCTATTTCTCTAATAACTTTTCTAATGAATATTTCATTTTCTCTAGTGCTGGACTTAATTTGCTTGGAAGACAATTGTTGTTACATGAAGGAACAAACAGTTCACTAGAGCTGAGGAATGCAATAATTGCATTTTCAACTTGGTGGATGAATTAAGAAATCATTATTTTTATATTCCAAGACACATCAAAGAAGCTAGTGTGGATTCTGAAATCCTTCACTTGGAAAGACCGATATTGATGTTTTCTAGTTCTCCAGATATTTTTTCCTTTTATTTAACTTGGACCAATGCCTACCTGTTGTGGTCAATATTGTTTTTCCAATTTGGGTTAAGGTGTTTGCCACTCTCTCAGCTCTGCACAGCTGGGAGAGCAAAGCTCTCAGAGAGCAAAGCTGTTACTGGTGTCTTTGAAAACATCATGTCTATCAATTATATTATTTGCCTGAACATCCTACATGACCAATGATTAAGACATGTTTTAATTTATATGGGATAAGGCATGGTTCAGAGATCTATTCTTCTTGACTATAGATATATATGTCTCTTGGGCTCAGGATTTTAACACTGCTCACTTATTTTGGTCTCCATATTGAATTATATTCTGATTAAAAAATGTGAGTTCTAATCTTTATGAGCCTCCATTTCCCCATGTATGCAAGCAGAATAATCTGTGCAGCTTTGCAAAGGTCTTTGATGTCTTCAGATGAAGAGCAATGAGCATCAATATGACATTATTACCAGCATAAAATTACAGTTGTATCCTCTCCACTCCTTGAGCTGTATTAAAGAAGGCAATGGCACTTAGTTCATTTGAAGTAACTATGTAAGAATGATCATATATACACAATTTAAAATACAGTTTTTATCAATTATGCAGTAGCATCTCATCTGTACTCTACTAATTAGAAAGAGTAAGAAAAAAGATTGTGGCTGAAAATTAATTATGCCAGCATTTCTATACTGTTTATAATCTAGTTATAATAATTAAATATTTATATCTTTATGGTTTCCATTATGCATCCTAATGTGATTGCCTGAGAGAAAATACTGCAAAGTACTCCAAGACTCATGCAAGCTTAGAATTTGGATTCTCCCATGAGCTCATAATGCCAACAAGGTTGTATCTAAATTTGTTTTCTTCAGACAAGAATCTTCTATCCACATGCAGTTTTGCAACTTATTTTAAGCTGCTGCTGTGTCACATTGATCTCAAAAATGAGATGATTTTCTATTCAATGAAAGAGCTGTTTGGAAATGTAAAGGTACTGAAATGGTTCCAAAAGGTAAGTTTCAGATCATGGGCTGAATCCAGGGCCTGTCACAGAGTCCTTTCTCAGAGCTGGATGGTTATTACAGTATGTCAGGATCAGAGGGTTAATATGCTTAGAAAAATGAAGTTACAGTTTGAGAGTTTTCCACTCATCTTCTATTAATAATTGTTTTATACTCCTAGCTTTTATTTGTCTGGATCCTTTTTTCTTCATTTCACCTCTCGCAGTCTTCCCTCAGCAGCTGGAAACACAACTTTAAAACTGCATCAAAACAAGCACCTTTTCACGGACACATTCACCTCCAATACCGTGTGTTTCTGTAAAACAGGTCACCCCTGCAGCTCCTGGCAACCTGCCAGGGCAGCTCAAGACTGGCAACATTTATGATTGTTATTCAATGCAAGAAGGCTTTGCTCTTCGCAGGTAATTGTTAAAAGGTGAGGCCCTGACCCCACTCATTATGCCGTGGGTTACTGACCAGCTCCCACCCTGAGGGGCTCTTTATTTGCAACTTCTATAACAACTATAAAACGAGCCTGACTTTTCATTGAGTGGGCTGTTCCCCTGGCATCTTTTCCTACAAAATCTAGTGTCCCTCCCTAACTTTCCTTAATTTTTAATGCTCATGCCTTTATGCTCCTGAGTTGAAGTTAATGAGACATGCCAAGTTGGCAAGCTGGGCTGAATCAGACCATCTCTGGACTACACAGAAAGTCCCAGACTCTACAAGTCATCACACTTCTCAATATGCTATTTTGTAAAGACCTCAGAAGCACAAATAGCAAACATTTATAAAGTCTTTCTTGCAAAACAAACTTCACTTAAACAATGAGCAAACTGGGCTGCCAAAAAAGCACTTTAACATAGAAATTGAAAAGAAAGGATGATTTAAGAAATTATTTTAGCTTCAAGAAAACATAGAAACGTATGGTTAGTGTTAAATATTTGTACACACGATACAGCAAATAGAGATGTCTCATGAGTTTTGAATCAGATATTCAGGGAGAAAGAGAAGGAAAAACACAACCATGCTGTGTCCCTTCTTTAGCATAATCTAGAAACAGATTTTCTTTTGACAGGCTTATCTGAAAGAATCCTTGATTAATTAAAACAAAACAAAATCTCTGACACCAGCATCAAATTTTAAAGCCTTGTTTCAGCATTCTCCTCACTCATTGCATGAACCTACTTCAGCCATAGCAAGCACAGCCCTTTATAGGCAGGGTCCCTGCCTGGGACAGGAACCCAGACACTTTGAAGCTGGACACCAAACTCCAGCAAAATCAAGTCCTTCAAAAGGGAAGGTAATTGATGGAAAATCTTAGAACAAGTAACCCTTCAGGTATATGAAGTGCTTAGGAGCAAAGCTTTCTCTCTGGTGATAACAGGTCCTTAATATAAGACAGTAATTTAGAGAAGGGAACTCTCCAATTTGGATAATCCCTAGATATTATAATTATAGGGAAAAGAGGGAAAAATAAGATTGTGTCTTAAAATAACAGCAAATAGGAAATGAAGCAGGAAAGGTTCAGTGATTTAATCATGTGGAAACATCAACTGTTTTTAAAAGTGGCAGGACATTATTGATACTGTGCAATCAATACTTTTTTTTTTGCATAACTGCATGAAAAGTGTCTCCCTCCTTCTGGAGGGCAACCTGGATGGTCAAACAACCTTCCCACATCACCCCTGGTTATTGGACAAGGTGCTTTTAGATCCCAAGTAGAAATAATAAATTGCAGGATGCAGTGAAATCCTTACAAGACTCTCTCAAGATTTTAAATATGTATTTAAATATTATATGCAATTAACTCCCTGGAGTAAACGTATATCAATTTACCTGGAAGTTGGTTTGGGCTTACCTTTCTGGCCTTTTAGTTCATTAGAAGACCAGTATCAGGACTTGCTTGCTCAGCTCAAGCAATAGTTTGAAGAGCTGCATTTCCAAAAGATTTTACATGTTTTCCATTTTTACAGAATTTTAATTTGAATGTCCACCCAACATGGATCATTTTTGACTGAGGTGCTGTTTGTTCTAACAGAACTGTCCCCCAGTAAGTGCAAATTGATCTGGACATATGAAAGATTTGTTTGAAGAATTTCATGGCACAAGTGACTATTTTCTACCTCTCTCCTATCGATTTTCAGGTGCCATTCATGCCTCGCCCCACTATCTTTAAATCATGTTGACATCTGTTTACTCTCCCATTACAAACAATTGGTGCAATAAAAACAAGAACAGGCGACATGGTCAATCAATACCTGAGACTGGTGAAAAATGCAGTATCAAAAGAAAAGTGGAATTATTATTTTGACCATATTTAATCAATCCTGAAAACTACAACATCAATAAAGAGTTAAAGAGAGGGCAGTGATACATTGTATTTCTTGCACACACCGAGTTTGGTTAGTGGGATTTTTTGTTCATATAAAATTATGGAAAAGAGCCTATATTGACTCCTCTTCTGTAGCTCACTGAGGTCAGGGCTGTTGCAGAAGGGATGAATGCTGTGCACCTTTCACATCACTGATTTTCTTTTTGGTGTGAAATGTATAGTCAGGCCTGTCCTGCTGGTGCAGAAGGGCAGTGCCCTGCTGGGAGCATCATACCAAGGCAACTGCCAACAGTCAGGCCTACCCAGCATCAGGCTTTTATTCCATTCTGTCATTTGTCTAAATGGGACAATGAGGAAGGTGATGACATTGTCCCAAGTGTCCTTCATCCCCACCTCTTGTACTCTAGATTCTAAGCCACTAGCTAGTATTTCTAGTCCAAGCAAGTTCTGGTATTATTCTGGAAACAGAAGTGAATTATCTCTTAGGGTTAATTGTACTTTTTTATTTT
The DNA here is from genome assembly GCF_000747805.2 of Chaetura pelagica. Lineage (NCBI taxonomy): Eukaryota > Metazoa > Chordata > Aves > Apodiformes > Apodidae > Chaetura > Chaetura pelagica. The sequence continues at coordinate 2,307,749 of NW_009954140.1, read as the reverse complement.
ATCAAAAGACTGATGTTAAGGGTGGGAAAGAATTTATAATTAGGCAGATGCCCATCAACATTCTTTTAAGCAGAATCTCTATTTGAAAAGCAATGAAATTTTTCCCTACTATCCCCCTTGAACAGATGTTCTGCCTAATCTACATTCACTTTACTCACTGTCTTACCTTTGACCTTTCTTTTGAAAGTATTCGTAGAAGAGAATGTCAGTATTTATCTACCTGCTGTGCTTCCATCTGTCTGTGCAGTGCATGAATAACCACAAATTATATTTCCTTTGTGAAAATTTGAATGACAGAAGCATTTCTAAGGTTTCCTATACACGGAGTGATCAGCTGCTATCTCCTTGTCTTGGAGGGATTATTCATCTGGTATTTGGACATGCAAACCAGAAACAGCTGCCAAATCTGGATTTGAGGTTCCAGTGTCTCCAATGAAATTTTCTACCAGAGACTTTCTTGGATGTTTTCCATCACCCTTTTTTTACTCATTTTTCTTGACAGGGAAAATGAAGCTGGAAGGTTCATACCCAAGACTGCCACAAAGAACGCAGGGCAACACAAAGCCATTTTAAAGAAGTTTCTTTGGGGATGGAACATCAGAATAAAGATCTGCAAACCTGTTAAATTGTATATAGTTTAAAGACTGGAAGACAAGTCTTTCTCTGATTACTTCAGTGGAGCCATATTGACACTAGGTCTGGTCACAGGAATTATGTGCTTTAAGGTGTGCGGAAGTTTTCTATGTGAGATGCCAAAATATGCTTCTTTTGGACAACTTAGAACAAAAAGAAAATAAAGAAGCAGGGTACCCTGAAGTAACTTTGGTCTTTTCTTATATTTGAAACGGTATCAAGTCCTTTTTGCTAAGTTGGCAGAAAAGGCCACAGAAATGTGGCCTTAGCAGGCCAAATACAGAACCAGGAAAATTTACAACAATCTCCCCAAAGATCACATCCACATTTAAAATAGAGAATAAACACCTATTTGAACTGCAGCAAAGAAACCCAAATGTATCCTATAGAAACAATACGAAAGTATAATATATTAAGACTATTTAAAATAGTGGAACCTGAAGTAAACTCCTGATCCTGTGATTATTTTAAAAATTCCAAATCTCATCATCAGAGATTAGGAAGAAAGGAAGAAAACGTCGCAAGTTAAGACTGTATTTTCTGAACTTTTTAAGTATCTGAATGGAAATAAATTCTTAGATGAGCTGATTTTCTGTGAGTAATGATACCTAGTGTACACTGCCATTGTACAGTACCTTACTCACCTAATACTAAAATCTAAGTCTTGCTTTTTTAAACTATCTAGCTATTAAACTGAAAAAAACAAAAGTGCATGTGAAACAGATACACAATCTTTGTCAAGAAATACACTCAGATCCAAGATCAGCAATAATACTCAAAATATATAAACTTCCCTGAGCATGTACCCATCAAAATCAAGAATGTTTTACCCCTTCTTAAATTTTTGAGCCCACTAACAATACAGAACTTGATTTATTTGAATTTCTTTTTGAAATAATTATAGTTGCATCTATTGGCAAATATGATTTCATTAGTTTTTTTCTGGCTCACAGAGATGTCAGGTGGAAGCCAGGTACTACGAACCAGAATGTATTCAGGGAGAAATAAAAGTCAATGAATCATAGGAATAATAGTCCATCTGCCCACTTGTGCTCAATGTCACTGTAATTCTGCAAATGCATCTGAAAATAGCAGGGTGAACGCAGCAAGTAGCAAATTCTTACTCTAACTCAACATTTCTTTTCCAGAAAGGTTCTCGCTAAAAACACAGTTATCTTGTTGTCTAGTTTCATAATCTGTTTTCTCCAAAGCAGTTGTGCACAATCGTCTTCAAAGCTGTCAGAAGTGACACTCAAACAACTTGGACAGAATTCTGGCAAATGGGTTAGAACGGATCAAATGTTTATTTTCTCCTCCAAGTACTCAATTCTGTCAATTTTGGGCTATTTTAGTGCTCATTAAAAGGGGTAACAATTGTGCCATGTAACCAAATGGTGCAGTCTTGACAAGAACTGCTCCAGCAGAATACACAGCAGTGAAGTGTAAAACAGACTGGACATTCTAGTGTATTTGCTAAAGTAGGGAAGTAATTTAATGTACCCCTTGTTCTGTGCTACTGGAAAACTTGTTCCAGCTCAAGCTCCTGTGTCTGAAGGTGTTTGAGATCAGTTTTACAGGAGGCAACATTCTTGCCTCTGAAGCCAAGTGTGCCCTGCAACATCTACCTGGGGAAGTCACGCTGCTAAAAAGGAACAATTAAGTGAAAAGTCATAATCACATGTTATCTTTAATGCTCCACAGCACATTTAAGTTAAGTACAGCCATCAATTCCTCACCCTGGCGAAATTCCAGGATTGGCAATTAAATCTTCCTGAATGTCTACATTACAGTCTGAAGCATACTCCTGGACACAGTGGGACTCTGCAAAGTTTTACATATTTATTTCTCTCCACTGACTATAAAAAGATTCTGGTCTGGTCTGGCTCTGTAAAATGCAGACATCTCATTTTTATGTGCAAATGTTAGGATAAATGAATCTCATCCCAAACTCCTGGGAACAGAAAGGAGAACCAAGCCCAACATAATGAAAAGGTTGAGCCTGGAGACTAAAGGAGGAAAAGCATACAGGGAAAACTAGGTTTGGCATTAGCTCAATATCTATTTACAGGAACAGGGAAACATATGCAATCCATGTTTTGACCAACTAGAACAAAAGTTAATCTGCTTTTCATCCAATAGTTGTCTAGTTTTCCAGGAAAAAAACCAAAACAAAACCATACCAAAAAGAAACTCAACCAATATAACTAAAAAGGCTTGCAAGTTGAGGGGCAGGTTAGCCAGTACTTCCACACTTTTCTCACTAAAAGAATTATAGATATTGTGCTGGAGTTGTTCGCTTAATGCAGTAACAGTACAGGGGTTTTAAGATGCTCATTTGTTAGGCTCAGGCATATCACAGGACCAAAATATTCATGATTCAATTATCTATGAAGAGCTGCAGAAGGTCAGGGGGGATCTGAAGGATGTCACATTAAGGAAGGCAAGCGAGAATCAGCACCTTCCCCATTGTTCTCCATACTTTGAAATGTTTACGTCAGAGGATTGAGCTGCACTGCTTACCTGACACACTTAAAACATGTAGGATTTTCCTCACCATCCCTCAAGATGGGGGTGTCCCCTCTGACTTCAGTCCACTTTTCCATTCACTTCTCTCAACAAAACAAAAGACTCTAACTCCTTTAAGTCTCGGTGCACATGGATTTCACAACACCTGAAATCTGGCCCTAGAATTCCAAGAAAAGGAATCACTTCCATTTGAAAGTAGCAAATAAAATGCACTCTCTAAAGCTGATGATTCAGTGATGCATTATCTGTGTCAAATCATGGTATAGATTTTTAACACCCTAACAGTATAAAGACTTGAAGAATTTTTAAAGACTGAGGTCTATGCTTGTGAGAGCATTCTGACTGAGACTTGCAGGGAGAGTATCAAAGAGAATACATTAAATTTCTCTGAAGATTAAATAATTATAAAAGAAACTACATGAAAGGCAGTATTTCTAATAAGGGAAGGTTGAAATCTATGTCAGAAATTAGTAATGATTTTTGAATATTAGACTTTCACTTCACTTGCTGTCAAATAATTGGTGTTAAGTTCTTCTAACTGGACTGAACCCTGGAAACTAAGCAATAAGGGTGGTCCAAGCCCTCGATGGAAGTGCATTAACAATAGTAATTTCAGTCAGGGATGTAGCAAATGAGCTGCATGACTTCTGTTAATTTGGAGCTGCCTTCTTCTTTTGAAGTTAGGAGCTCTGTTGACTTCAAGGAAAATGAAACTGAACTGCCTTTCCTGGCAATCTCATGAATTCAGTTCAAAAAGAAATCAAAGCCTCTGCCCAAAAGCAAGTCCAAATTCCTGAAGTGAAACTAATTAAAAGAAAATCCTGATATATCCATGTGTTCTTTGCATATCCTGGTTTCAAGCAGGTCCAGGAAACACCACCAGTCACCGAAAAGGTACTTAGAGCATTTTCATCCTTAGTTAGCTACGAGATTCCCTGCCAAGGCATTGATCTTAGACTTATCTGTGCTGGGCTCTTGGCTTTTTCATAACCTCGGGCTGATCTCACTCTCAGGGAAGGTGCCCATTCCCTGTTTCAGGAAAGGTGCAGAAGGGACTCTTTGCTGTTTAGACTGTAAGAGTGAGACCAGATGAAAGCATTATTGTTCACTGCACTGTGGAGCATAACAAGACACATTTGTTAAGGCTCTTCTAGCCACCTTTGGCACAAAATTAAAAACTTCCAGGCAGAGAAGAGTTACTAGACGTAATATTTGTGCTGCTCTGGTTTGATGGAAGAGAACAAAAGGGCTTCTTGTCTCCTCAAGTGAATGGAGAGCAGCACTGGTCAGAGGCTTGCAGCCACCCAGCAGCCAGAGATAACACATGCCCAGGGCTGTCCAAACCCATCTCTGCTCTGGCAGCTCAGTTGTTCCTCATCCTCTAACTCCTGGCTACACATGCCCTGGCAAATCCTTCAACCTGACCTAACATCTGTGGTACTTGTAGGAATTTACTGATAGTAAAAGACTAAACCTCCTGCCAACAAAGATATAAACCTGACAATACACCCCCAGCAAAGAAGACAAGAGATGAGCTGCTGAGGGATTTCCAACACACTAAACTTTAAGCCAGCCCCAGCAATCGAGCTGGAGAGGTGGATTCCACGAGTTACATGTGAATGCAGCCTCTGAATGTCTCCACCTACCATGCTCGAGGCAAAGCAGGAGCTATTTCTGATGCACAGAAACTGTGTTTCTGACATGATTACAGCAGCATCTATTTGGCTTTCAAAAGGACACGCTTCAAAAGTGGCTCAGATGTGGTTCCTTCAGTACTACCTCTCCCTAGTGTAATGAAATCTCTGCAATTTTATTACACTTAGGAACTCTGACATGGTGATAATTTTGGAGCAACTGGATTGATTATGAGAGAGTGGTCAGGTAGCATTATTTTGGATAAAAGGCTCAAATCCTCAGTGTAATTAAGGAAGGTACAAATAGAAGAGAGTGGCACTCGGAAGTTTAAAGAAATGCTGTCTGTCTTCCCCCTGAAATACACTTCCTGTACGGGCTGACAGTTACTGTTGATGCCTGATGCTAAATTAGATGATTCAAAGAAGAAGCTGAGAAGTAACGTAGGACAGCGCTTGAATTTTCTACTTTGAATAGAAGTGCAGAGGTCCCAAAAAAATGTCCTGTTGACCCCCAATTAATACCATTACACCTTTTGTAGTGTTCACACTCACTTTTTGCCAGTTTGTCCCTCCCCAGCATCAAAAGGGAGAGAGATGCTGGTGCCCAGGACACCAGTCCCTACATAGCTATCTAACCTGTAAGACCACACATGCCTAGGGATGAAAAGACTCAGGTACAAGTTTCAGCTTCTTACATGGAAGATGCCACCAAATATTACCCCATCACTTCACTACCTTTGAAGACATTTTTCTGCCCCCTGAGATCCTCACAGCTCCTTCGAGAAGACAGCCTTTTCTGGCCCAGCCTGGGCAGCACCAGCCTGCAGTCAAGCACCTCAGATGGCCCAGTGCATACAGCACCCAGCAGAGGCATGTGGAGACTGCAGAGATGTATCTTCTTCTAATGCAAATTTGAAGCTAACGTTTTGCTAAATCTTATATTCTGAATAGTGCCAAAGATGAAAATCCCTCAGTGAAGAGACAGGAAGATCAGATGTTATACACAGAAACTGGGTTTGTTGTTAATGTGTTCCTTGAGGAGAAAACCAAGGGGAGGGTAAACACAACAAAGAAGAGAAAGCATCACAACAAAATTATTCACATAAAATTTAAATCAGGGGTGATGCAGTGAGTTAATTTTGGAGGACCTCAGCCCTGTTGCATCACTGGTCTTCATCAAGCTCTACAGGCTGTGACTTAACTTTCAGGTGAGGCTTGCTTTGGTTGAGGGGGTGTTCATTAGACACTGCAGTGCTGCAAACTCTGGAGATGTCTGAGAAAGCTCAGACCTGCAGTCCATGCAAGTACATATGCTGGGACAAAATAGGAATACAACTTCAGTTTAAACCATGTAAGGCTTCAGTGAAAAGACATGGAGAAAATTATTTCTTGAGCTCAGTACCAAGAATTTGTCATGCAGCTCTTACCACCTTTTCCCCCCATTGTTTCTCCTTTAGAACTGGATGGCCAATCTCTTCACCTCATTTTCTATAAGAAAATGTTCGGTGTGTACCATGGGATAAAAGAGGAAAGGTGATAATAGAAGAGCTTAATTTTTATCGGCTCCAGAGAAGATTCATATTTCATCAATTCTGAGCTTAAACAACATGAAAATGGGCCCAGACCAAGAGTAAATCCCCTCAGAGTGCAGCCTTTTGAGTCAATTTTTCATCTTAGCCTTTCTAGCTGGAGACATCACACATAAATAAACATGTGCAAGTTATTGCCAGCATGCTCTGCTTTATTAATTTTGTGTAGAGCAAGCTGGCTTTTGGGGAGGTTAATTTCCTGAACTGAGAAGAAAATGGTACTTCACCAATTTGAAAATAAATAATTGTGTGGATACCTCAGTTCATTATTTTTAACTCTGCGGAATCTTTGCAGAGTCCAGAGCCGTGCTGACAGCTTAGAGAAACAGAGCTATTTTCACTACCCAGTTTTCCTGTGTGCTGTGTATTATATTGTATTACACAGCAATTAATGGCTGTTTAAAACCAGCAGCACCTTGTCTAGGTCCATTTAAATGGAGCCCACTTAATCTTGGGAATGACAATTCCCAAGATGTAGCTACTGTTGGTTTTAAACCCACAAAATACCACATTGTTTAGAGAAAATATTCTTAAAATCTTAAACCTATTGAGCTCCTGTACCCCAGAGGATAATCACACCTTTTCTGCCTCTATTGCTTTTCTAACCTTAAAAATCCTTAGGAACAAGGAGCAGTGACTTGAATGCTGGAGTTTTCGTGTTCATCTGCCTGTGAACTTGGAACCAGAACATGCACACTTGAAGTGCTGGTTTTGTTTGAAATAATGACAAAACTGTATTAGTTCATATGACATTGGAAATCCTGTTTTAAATTTGCCTGTTGATTTAAAAGCATGTGGAAACTACAGAGCTTTGATAGTGACTATTTCAGAATCCAGGCAAAAACAGATGGCAGAATTTCTGAGGTTTCTAAACACATGCTCTGAAACATAATTTTAAAATATATTTATTAACAGTGGGGTTAATTTTGCTGGAAGTACTAACGATACTATATGGGTACATTTTTTAGGAAACAAGTGGTGTGAAAGCTTGGAGTCATGCAAACCTATGGCTCCAGAATTATTTTCTTAGCCTAAAACTTTGAAAGAAATTCTAAATAGCATTTCTAACAATTTGCATTTTTGTCTGTTTAAGAACAGACAAGATTAGAGAAATTATGTAAATTTGAAACCATTTAAAATTCGTGTGTCATTTTGAGTTTGCAATAATCTTTTCATCATCTTAACTAATGTCAGGTGATAGGCAAAAGTACATTAATTTATCTGTCTTATCAAAATGTTTAACATAGATAATGCATGAAAGAGAAAATATTATCTGGCCAACATGATGCAAAAATGTCATTCTGTTCTTCTCTGTACAGATGGTTTTTCACTTCCCACAGTGTTTCAATGTGGAAAATCTGTTGTGTTCTTGGTATTTAATTTGCCTTTTCAATGCAGTTTTCTCAATTAAATCTCAGGCAGATGATGCAGTCATTTATATTCAGAAGATCAGAATTTCTGCTCTTATTGGATAAACTTTAATCTAATCCACAGGGTTCAGATTTAGCTGTGTGATATTAATTATTTTTTAAATTTAGATAAATGTTTCTTCGGTGGAGATCAAAGGTAAATGTGGTCCCAGATCTAAAGCCTGCAGGAAGAACATGTTTTGGATGGCTTGCTTGGATTTTACTGAACTAAGGGGAATGCAGGTGAGAAAGGATGGAAGTAGCTCAAACAATTAACTGATCTGTGCAGCGGGTCCTGCTGGAGCCTTAGCTCTACTTTACAGCTTAGCATGTCTCAGCACTGCTCTCTGACCACTCATTAAGAGAAGGCCAAGCAGAATGATGTTTTCATGACAAGGACATTTTCATCTAAACACAGACTTGTGGTCAGGGCATAGCAGGGAAATTTTTACCTGTTGATGCAGTACAATTGTTGGATCTGAGAATCACGTTAAAAAGACAAGTATATTTGTGAGAAAACATTCATTTTTATTCCCCCCTCCCCACTGGCAAATTTATCTGAATAATTCAATAACACTGTCTCCCCCTTCAGGACCCCTCTTCATTCAGGGAATGAAAGAATTCAGAGGGAGCAACCAGTAGGCACAACTCAAATTGCAACTAGAAACTTAAAACCTGTAGCATTTTTGGGTGCTTGGCTTTGCAAACTCAATAACTGTTTTTTCTATTCTTCTTTCTATTTAAAACAAAACCATCCATGCAAGTGTTACTGTCAGTAGCTAAACAGAAGCATGGAAGCACAATCCATGCTGTACAAAAGCAATAAGCCAATTTAAACTTGGCATTCCCTTGATTAATGTTTGGATACCAGTGAATCCAGCCCTACGTCCGTCATAGGAAAGGTCTTTCTGAATTCAGTATCTGGTCCATGGGATCAAGTGGCTTTTTTCTTTCCTCTGCAAATCTAGAGAAAACCTAACAGCTGCTCTTGAACCCCTGATTTCCACAGCCACAGTGAGGACAAGAGAGATCTTTTTCATGCTTATTAGGACTGTGGATGGGGATGACACAGCAGGCTAAATATCTTATTTTTTTACTTTAAAGTTGTAGCGAATCCCTTTCCATGTCATATGAAACAGAAATTGGGCATGAGAATGGAAAAGAGAAAGGTCTCTTTCCATTCATTTTTAGAACAGCTGCAAAATGCTGAACTCCCCTTTGCCCCTCAAGTACAATGCCTCCAAAGTTCATCCTAAAAGACATCTTGCAATTTGTTTTATCTATTTACAGAAGGATTTGTTTTTCTCTCTGACTTTGAGTTATTCATAAGATATTCTTTTACGTGGCTATCTGGAGAGTAGCACAGTGGAGAGTGAATATGGATTTCTTAGTCTTATCAATGTACGTCTTTGATATCAGGTGCTCATTTAGACAGAATTCATTGTATATTATTCTCCTGTGACAAAATTAACTGGCCTCCAACTTTCCAGTGCTTGTTATCATTTTCAGAGTGTAAAAACCCTCAAGGACTCAAAAGGACAGACAGGCAAGTTTGCAGAACATTTCATTAATTTGTGGGAAATTCTACTTACTGTAAGTGTCATGTCTTTGCTCTGAAGACTGAGAACATCTGCCAAATATAATACCACTTTCTTCCCTCACAGTCTGGCTCCTCTTCTGTTTGACATTGAGGGACTAACCAGTAACTCACGCTGCCTCAGCCTGAAGAGGCAACTATGTATATATATCTAAAGCTTAAATTTCAATTTGTATTGAAATGTCAGTCATCAGATAAATCCAGACACACAGGAAAGTGAATAATAAATAGCTGTGTAGGCCAAGAGAGAATAGAAAGTGCCAGCAATAACTCTTTTCTAATCTATCCCTGGTCCTATGATGCTGTGGTTGTTATTTCTAGTGGACTTTCCTGTTGCTTCTAGCCAGAATGACAGCAAATCATGCTCAGTGGTAGTAATGGCTGAATCTCATTCATCTGCCTAAGGGAGTTGTCCCAGGAAAGCACTGAAATATTCAGACAACACTTGTCCAAATGATATAATAAGCTCTGGGGTTTGTCCAAGTGATGTGGTGGTATCATGGGATCTTTCTTGAGCTGACTCATCATCTCCCCTTTGCATTTCAATGCTACCTGGGTCCACAAAGACAAAGGCAAAGTAAAAGAATATTAGGTGGCTGCAAGTTTTAACCATCACCATAATAAAAATAATAACATACACATATTAGCTTTTTATTTGGATAATGCCATTGCCTAATTTACACAGCAACCATTCAAAAAATGTGTAACTAACCATACCCAGTATTTTACCAATTCAGAGATGACAATACCAAAATGCACTACTCCAAAGTAGCTACAGATAACAAGATACAGCCAGATCTGGCCACTGTTGCTATACTTAATAGCATCATTGTCCACAGGTTGCCCCAGAAAATCTGGTCCCTAGCAGATGTAATGGGAATTCAGAAAGATCTCCAGTTAGATGGGGATGTGAGCAACCTAAGATCAATGTAGAATCACTTGCAACACTACTAGACACTGCTAGAAAACTCCTGCAACCAATTGTTTCCTGTTTCAGAACACATTGTAACTTTGCCATTTTGCTCATTCACTGTTCAGTTTCCTTAAAATAATTCTAACATCCTCAGCAACTCTGTTCATGCCTCATCCTGATTGTCTGTGCTCTGTTAGGTTCGAGCCTAAGTTATCTATTATTTTAAGACTAATTTAATCAAAAAACCTGGAACGATTATGAACTTTTGTCCCATTTCAGAACGTTTAGAGATTTTTATCTATGGCTTTTTGATTACACGTTATCAGGCATGTTGAACCATGACATCTTCAGAACTCATGACAATAAGAACAATGCAAATGGGTACTTAAGGAGTTCCAGCCAGTGAAGTATTGCTATGATAGACTTCAAGATTTTGTCATCAGAGGAGCCATTTTATAAAAGAAACAAAGAACTGGACAATTATAAACCCAGTCCCTACCACTATAGTTGATCATGCAACAAGGGTCAAGCCTGCAAAGGTTCATCATGATCTTTACACTGTCATGACCATATCACCTCCCCACAAGATACATCTGACAATAAATTCACTAAGTGCCACCAACCTTTAATTTGCTAAAATAACAGCTGAGAAATCCTGCTTACCTGTCTATAAGCAATCAGAACAGATTTTCACTGTGAAAACCTTAACTGAGCCCCCTGAACAACTGTTTTACTAGAAGATAGCATGTGCTATTGAGTACAACGTCTGACATTTCCTACATTTCCTACCTGGGGCTGCTTGGACCAATTATGACCACTGCTGCTTCCTCCTGAAGAAATTTAATACATGGTCACCCCATGTTCCTAAATAATTTTGTTAAGAGTCTCACTTAAGGCTGCAAAGAAGCAGATGATAGACCTGTTGCAAGATTATTTTGCAATTATCCAGTTTATGCACATCTGCAACTTTTGTGTCAGTCCTTTAACTGAGATGATTGCAAATTACAAGAGTTTCTAGGAATTGCAAAATGGTTCTTAAGAGGAAAAAAAATCCACAAACCCAACAAAAACCAAACAAAAAATTCCCTCCATTGTGCATACAGAATGTAAAGAGTTAAGAGTTCCTAGACTTACAGAGATCCTCCTGCCAGCCTGCAGTTTCTTGACTGGTTGCTGTGGCCTTACATTTCCTGCAATCATTCAGCTACCTAATGATCCCCTTATCAGGTGTAAATGAGTTTTCCCACTCCAACCTGGCTTTTAATGTAAGCAGTTAATGAGTGCTATTGCTCTGAGTTTTCTCATGTGAAAGAAGGTTATGTCTAACTAGTGATACAATGACAAGCAGGGGCTAATGTTTCTCTGCTCAGCTGTAGTACAGAGGACAGAGCTTCAGGAAGATGAATCTCCCAAGCAAAGAAGGAGGACACATTAAGGAGAACCATCCTGACAGCCCAACTCCACTCCTGTGGAAGGGCAGGGATCCATTCACACTCAGTGGAGCCAAGGGGAAAGAGGTCTGTGAAA
>NW_009954140.1:2294588-2295855 GCF_000747805.2 Chaetura pelagica | reverse complement strand
GAAAGAGTTCTGTGAAACCTACTGAAAAGCAACAGAACCATTAGCCTGCAACAGACCAACAGATTTATTCAGCAGCAGGAGACAGCACAAGGGTGCTCAGATTTATCAGTCCAAATACCATCATTATTTAGTGTGCAGAAAGCTGCCTTGTCTCACAGTTAGCAAAACAAAATTACAAATTAATAGCCATATATTTCCCCCCATGTCCTGGATCGATCATCCCATTTCCCCTGTGTTGTAGTTTTATTTTGGTACTAAACATATGGGGCTTGGGTAACTGGCAAATTTAGAAAGTACACATATTTTATCCCCATTCTCTCTCATAAATTTTTATCTTGCGTTAATTTACTGAAGGAGTATATCCTTATTCTCAGGAATCAGCAACACAGAAGAAAAAGAGAAGTGAGGACATTCTGGTGGAGCCTTCATCCCAATCCTTTTAGATATGCACTGGATTCAATGAGGGAGGAATGACTCCTACAGCTAAATTTGTAAAAGGGAGCAATCCCAGCTGGGGTCCTGTTATGGGTGAAAGTGGAGGATCCAGAAAAATGCTCCCATGTGTAGGAGCTTGCCTCATTTCAGGAGCACATGGGTACAAGAAAAACTAGGAAAGCTCCTGCTAGGGCAGCCCAAGTGAAACCACCAAGTGACAAAAATTTTTCACAGAAAATTGCAGGGATAGATGCATTAATCATTAGCATATAGCAGATGCCCACGGAAGAGTATATGAACATCAGAAGCATAAACCATGATGCCTCTGCTGCACTCTGTAGCTCAAGGATTCTCTGAGACAGAGCTGGTACCTCTTGCATCTCATAGTCCTTGGTAGATTGTTTTTCTAGAAACTCATGCACGACTTAAATTAAACTGAACATGAAAAACACATACAACTCAAACCCAGTATTAACCTTTTGCTGTAAACCTCTGCTTTGGTATCCTCTGAGATCAGCCCTGCAACCAATGGACTCCTAGAGACCTTCCACTGCTCCTGCTGCAGCAAGCTCCTGGCAGCCAGGCTGCTCTCCTGCTGCTGGGGCTGAGGCTGCTGCTGTCAATAGATGTCACACTTGTGCTTTGTTAATGGCCTCTGGAGCAGATTGTGCCAAGAGGGTGCAGGGTAGCAGCATGACACAAAGTATTTGAATGCACTGCCTTTATATAATAAAACCAAACCCAGGAGAGATTTGATCTTCTGTAGGTTTGACGATGTGCATCCCCGGCAAGTAGTGAGCACAGAAAGGGAGAGAGGGAGGAATGACAGCAG
>NW_009954140.1:2266940-2294416 GCF_000747805.2 Chaetura pelagica | reverse complement strand
AGGAATCTTATCTTGCAATGCAAAAGTTGATTTTGCCCTATAGGTTTCTAGTTCATAACTGTATAGCTACATGTACAACTGCTTTTTTGGAGAGCAAATGCATTTTAAATTATTTTTTGTGATCTCTGGCTAAAGGTTTTTTATAATAAATATAAGGCTGGGGGGAAGCCAAACTATTTGTGTTCAAGGCACAAGAAATTTGCCCTATTTTTTTTCAGAGAAATACAGCAAAAAACCACTTAATGCCTTAGAACAGTAAAAACATAGGCCTGTCTACAGGTATCCTAATTCTTAAATTTTCTTGCAGATCTAACAAGTGGGATGGCATGATCCATAGAAGAAAACCTAGGAAGGTCTTTTTCCAGAGCTGTAATTTCTGCTTAATGGTTGTTTTAGAAAACTAGAAGAATGTCTTTACTCTTATTTTTCCCTTTCTACATATCTGTCTGACAAAAATCTATTGTGCAAGGAGAAGCAAGTCAGCATTAGCAAGAGCTGGTAAAACAGAGAATTACATTGAGTTTTAAATCACCACTCTTTGCAACAGGACCAGCCTGCTGTTCTGGCCAAATTTCGTTCGGCCTATTACTAATTCTATTGCTGCCACATCCCTTGCTCTTTCTGGAAACCCAAAACCTTGTGTCATTGCAGTGAATTGTTCCAATATGCACAGATACAGATTCCAGGGGGACCCTGCAGAGTCAAAGCAAATCACCTGGCTGCAGTGGTCATTACTTTTTAACGAGCTAAATGCTGCTGCTGAATTACTTCTCTTCTGAGCAACTGTATTCCATACAATGAATGAGGAATTCTGGATTTTTACTGCAAGAGTTATCAAGAGATATCTGTCTTATGCTGTAAATGTTTTCAAAATCAGAACCAGGCAAAAATGTCTCATCCATTAGAAAATTTTGCTCAAAAGCAGATTTCAAAAATAGGAAGCTCCCCGAACACAACAGTTTTTGGCCAGTTTTTTCCATATCAAATGATTCCTCAGGGCAGTAAAGCTTTTGGAAAGTTAGCTAAACTTTCCTGATTTGCACTCATCAGTAGGCTCATTCATTTCTCTCCCACTGAATAATTCATCATTACTAGCAGCAACAGTATGCAAAGCAAGGAAAATTCAGCTCAACTCGCATCCCAGGATGAATGTCAGAGTCAGGAAAACAAGAATCTGGAAACTTATTTTCTAATTTCAGCAAATGTCAGAAACGGACATGGCAGCCATTTCAAGCAACATGCCATGGTTTTGAAGACTACAGAGTCTTTTTCAGAAACTCCACGTTCCCTGGGAGCAAAACAAGATGCAGGTAATGGCTCAGGCTGGTTCAAAGGCAGCTTGGAAGAGCTGCACCAGCCACGCTACTGGTGCCTTCTGCTTTGCCTCTATCTGGTTTATGCAACAGTGGCTCTTTAATCAAATACAGAGCTAAAACTCCAGCTGTACTCTCCATATCTGCAAATCAGAAGAGAACTGGCTGTGTGGAGACCAATTCCTTTTCTGTGACTACATGCAAAATATTAAGTGGCAATACTTCACCCATTATGTTCCTGTGTAAGTACATGTAGTTATGGAATTCAGTAAAATCCCACTGTTAGGGTACAAGATTTCTAGGAGCAAATGATGCTTCCTCTTGCTGATAACTCACAAAACCCAGTAATCGTCTGCCCTCCAGCATCCATGAATTTCCCCAAAGGTCAATTTTGTGTATCACTGAAATAGGAAATACAGACATCTTGGTTATAGAACTTTTCATCACTCAAGCTGATTCTAATTGGTACCACCTGAAAAATAATAGAAAATTCCTTTGGGCAAGCAAGTGACATATTTAAGGGGACACAGCTTTGCTTAATTATTCATCACTACCGTGACACCATTTTTCTGGATGCTACTGTGAAGGAAAATAGCACTTTTCTATTGCTTCTGATCCTTTCAGTACCAAGGCAGAACCTCCCTAAGTCTTCCAAGGCTTCTGTCATCTGCACAAGCTAGGTACACTCTCTGGTCACAGGGACATTTCCTCTCTTTCTTACACCAAATACACTGCCAGAACTCAGCAAACAACAAGGTCCCCAACCCCCAAAGATGCAGTGTATCTTTCTGCAGCTGTTCCAGTCACCAGCAAGATTTCTGGCACTTCATTTTAGATGCTGGGAAGGGGATGGAGAAAAAGCTCTTTGCTGCCTGGGGTCTTCGAGGCTGGTTCCTAGCTGTGCTGGCTGTGGCAGATCAAGAGGTTAGACTCCAGCCCAGGCTCTGCTACCTGTCCCAGCCACACCTGGGAGAGCTGCTCTCCATCAACTGCCTGCTCAGTTGCTTCAATGACTGAGGAAGCTTAAATAATATGTCTGTGCCAATCAGCTCACCATGACAGGATGATGTAGGGAGTATCTGCTCAGGCATGAGAACCCCTGAGGAGTACAGGTGTCCCACTGGTCTGGGAAAGGTGGTCACCTTCTGCAATGGGGTGGCTATGGGTACCTGGGGTGATAACAGTCTCAGTTGGAAAGGGACAAGAGGCCAGTCAGGCAGTAGTGAAGATACTTGGTGCTGAGGACATGAGGCTCACTGAGCCTCTGGAAGCTACTCAGAGAGGAGCAGACAGGTGGAAGTCGCCCAATAACTGGGAGCTTTGAGAGAACAACCTAGGCTCTGGAGGAGATCACAACTTGGTGCAGGATACTCCCTAGTTGCTGGGATTACTGATTATTCCACAGAAAGCCAGCTGGGGGTCATTCCATGGGCATGGTTTCCCTTACTAATTTTTACTGGTTAAGAAGACATGACTGTACATTAGCAAAGGCAAAACTTTAAATGTAGTGTCTTAAATGCAGAACCCTCCAGGTACGGACAGCACCAGCAATGTGGGAGAGGAAAAGATTACCATCAGAAGAGAAACCACACAAGCATGAGGGACTTAATGAGGATTTTGCTGCCTACTGCTCTGGACTCACAGGCTGGTTTATATGCTGACCAGAGAATCAATGCCAAAGTATGAAAAGAAACTGAATTTTGCAGATAGAAAGCTTTGATCCATTCTGTGCTTGATGGGCAGCTTTCTGGTCTTCCTCTCTTTCTTTTTTATTTACCTATTTAAAATACTTCATTAGTTAACACTTTTTACAGCTGTCAGCCAGAGGCAAAATTGCAAAACAGAGTTCTCACTTCCCTCCAGGCATGTTCTTAGGGCTGCCATGTCTTGCAGAACTGATTTAACACAACTCGTTCTCTGGAAGGTCAAATAAAGTAAACGCTGAACTGCTTGATCCAGGGCTTGTACATTATAACTTGCTTTTGCCTCTCTTTTATAATAACTTGTAGAAATACTACTGCAGTTAGGTCAACCTCTTGGAGCTGGAGCTCCACTGTAGAACAATGAGCCTGGTGACCTCCTCTCTCCACTGCACTAGGTGACACATCCCATGGATTATGATGGGCTGATTACTGCATTTTTTTTTTTTGTTGGAAAAAAAGTAAACAAAGAGGAAAATGTCATCAATGCTGAAATGCACCCATCAGCAAACTACTGCAGAAATTACATTTTCTTTAGGAAACCCAAAAAATCTAGAGAAAATTCTCTCCTATCAAACCATGGGAGGAGTATCAGTGATGAAATATCTTAAGTCAGTCAATAAAGCAACATTTCATTATCAGAGAAAGTAAAAGATATGGGAAAGAGATAACAAAACCCTATATGATCTGGATAATCCCTCCAGCCCCCTGGCCCCATGCTGTGTTTGAAAGAAAAACAGGTCAAGTTAGACTCAAAGCTCTCCATGTCCCACCAGATCTCTGTTTTCTCTGCTGCCAGCCTGCCCTGCTCAGGAGCACAAGCAGAACTGCCTGATGGAAGGACTGGTTTTCAGCATAATCTGCTCCAAGACAAATCACGCACATTGGACTGACAGGTAGCCAGTTATGACTACTACAGAATTAAATAAACTGCTTTTCTGGTGGCACAGGAAAATCTGAATCATCTGCACCAGAACATTCCCCCAGCATGCTACAGAGAGGGACTGGTACAGCAGCAGATCTGCCTGCCACGCAGCCTCAGAGCTACAACAGCATAATTTACTTCTATGCAAAATATCCTGTAAAGGCAATGGCACAGCAGCCTCATTTCACGGAAAGGGGTTGGGGACAGTAATTTATTCCAGGAGATGGAGTAAGGAAACAGCAAGTCCTTTGAAATCCAGAGTGAGCTTTGTATTTTTGAACCTAATGGATTTTATAGAGAAGAAAAAAAAGTCTCCATTATGAAACTTTGGAATATGAGTATAGACTCCATGCACCTTCAAATGATAAATCTTTGTCCCTGAAATAGCATCTTCTTGGGTTTAATTTATTTTCTTTAGCCCCATGAAGGCCTTACTATTTATATATGTCAGCCCTGAAGACTAATAAGTTATTTTCTTTGGTCTCAAGAAGATATTCTTCATTTATTTTCAACCTCCCTGGGAGTGAACTTTAAGAAGTGTGCCACGTTGCAGCACTGTCTGGAAAATAAGGATGAATAGATGGAGATGGTGACAAGCAGGGGAAGGAGGGAAAGCCAGTATTTTTCTCAATATATTACTGACTTACAACTTTATTGTACACTTAACACAACATGTGATTACACAAAACATGTCAGATTCTTCACACATAAAGGGAATATAGTTTCTGGCAAGTTTTTACAGGCAACTGAAAAGGAAAGAAGGTGGAAAACGGAGAGAATGAAGCAGTCATTTCTTTATCAGTGCTTCTTCCAGCTCCCAAGGCTACTGATTGATGAAGCTGCTGCTTGTGTCTTTTCTTGGTTTCTTTCTCCTGTATCTAATGAGAGTAATCTGTGAGTTTCTGAATGCCAGGTCTCTAGAAAACTTAGGAATAGAGATTTATTTACCTTTGCTGCCATGCTTTAGAGTTGCTTATTTAGTTTGAACAAAAAACCAGAGTGCTATGTTGGAAAAGTAAAATGAAATGAAAAAAAAAGGAACTAAATGACAAGGAGTGGAAGTAGTCACACTGCAGACAAGTTATGAAGGCTGAATACGAGTTATGAAGATACTATTTGTAAATCTAGAGGTATTTAAGGTATAGCAGTTCTTTCAAAAGACTATCAGAAAAGTCCATTCACTTATCAACTCATCAAAGAGAATGCCTGTATTTCCAGAGATACCATTAAGATACATTACTGAAAGAACACAAGGCACTAGGGCAGAATATTTTATAATGTAATGGGGTAAATCTTGACATCTTTTTCATGTGGACAACCTGAAACTTGATGTGAATTCTGCCTTTACTAAAAATTGAATAAGGATTACATCGTGTGTCTTAATGTCACTGCAAGCCCTAGCTGTTAAATATATGCACTTCTAATGGAAAGTGCTCAATGGGGATACAAACTCTTTCTTTCTGCCTGTCAGTCAGGCAGCAAAATCATGTGAACATTCCAGGCTACAGGAAGGAAGAAAAACAACACAGAAATGGCAGTAACTATTTTCTACCATATGAAACAGCTAAAGTTGAAGTTACACACAGAGATGTGTAGCTATCTACTAAAGATGAAGCTACAGGAGCTGCAGTACTTTGCTCTAGAGGTTATGGAGCTGGGAACACAGCTGGAGATTCCTGCCCTGCCAGCCCATGCCATGCCATCCTGCCAGCAGCTCTGGGAGGAAGCCTGACTCCACTCACTTGCATCAATGCCACTTGTGAATAATGCAGCCTTTCAAAATAGCCTAATAAAACCATTATTGCCATCACTTCATCTCTACTTATGGATTAGGAAGCCTTTATTTTAAAAGATTTTTCTTCCTACTCTATACTTTGTTCCAATTATAAATTATTTTAACAGCAGTTTTCTTTCTTCTTTTTTCCCCCCTCGAAGCACAATTAGAGAATAATTGTTTTCAAATAATAACCACTACTTTTCCATTTAATTCTTTTTTAACACTAGTGGAGTCTCCCAGCTGACTCACTCAGCATTAGATGAGGGTTTAGAGGCACTGTAGAACAGAGAAACAGCTGTTTCTCTGAGCATTGTGAGTTTTATTAATCCCTTTTGCCTATAAAATGTAATCATCTCCTTTATTTCTAGAGGTACTACATATAGTTTTCAAATAACTGACAATCAGAAACAAAAGATTTCTAACCTTTTTACAACACAATACACATTTGAACCTGCAGGGTGACATGCTTCCTCTGGGTTCTAATTGTCTCATTAATAAAGGAGAATATGCTAAAAAAGTAAACACTTCCGAAAGCTTAGTTTTAGTAAATCCCTTTTGATTAACATCTCAGTAAGGGATATTATCCACAGCAAACAGGAAGATGTCAATAGATTATATTGAAAAAAATTCTTACATAGTGGCAAACTTTTTTTGATATTGAGGATTCTACTTCAGGCTTGAGCACCATCTCACTTGGACTGCTTCCCTGTACTGTTGATCTCAACTAAAGACTGTTTGGAGTTTTCATCCCATCCTTTCCTGCTCTTTTCCCCCGCTCTCTTACTGTTACAGATGCTTATAAAGCAACTGCAGCATCTCTAAAACAGTCCCTAGTAATAACCAAATGAGCTCTCTGTGTGTGTACACAGATTCTTTTATTATTTACTCATTTTGCAGGCATCCAATGCAATATTCATGCTTTTACTCACCATATGAATAAGATCCTAAATGCTCTGCGTTTGTGCTGGAAGAAAGTCAAAGGAAGGGAGCAGGAGAGGGAATGTGCATGTGCCTTATGAAAGCACTTCTAAGGGAGCATAGGCAAGCTTCTGGTAAAACAGCAGCTTGGCTTCATTGCAAGTGAAGCTGAAGCTTTGTTGCAGATACTTTATTTAAACAATAACTTAAAATATGTTAAAAAGTTGCTGAGGGTCACTTTTGCCCTTCTGCAGTGATACCTTGTATAGGAGTAGCGACAGGAATAGTTTTCTCCTAAAAATGAATGAGCCACTGCTTTCCTTCAAAATCCTGCCCCTAATTGTTGTGGTGCTGAGATGCTGCTCAGGAAGGTGAAGCTCTGTGGGGCTGGGCAGGAGTGGGAATGCTTTAAGGATCTTACCAGCTCACTCTCATGCTAACTGTCCTGCAACATCAAAACTTCCTAAGGGCAGCAGCCTTTCCTATCAGTAAATAACTACAGCCTGTGACTTTCAGGAATTTAGAGCAAATTTAATTAAGGGAAGGTTTTGTGAACACAAAACAGGTACCTGATGTTATTTCAGCTGAATTTTCTCCATTGCTGATGGTCTGAGCTCAAACTAAAGCTTTCCTGAATAAAGAAATCAAAGAGACTCCTCTTTCTTTACAGGACTTCAAGAGACAAAAGGATCTTAAGTAATGATGTAAAGGTGATGAACACCTTGGGTGAAGAAGTTGCAGTCCTCTGGCTGGGCTGCCCAGGCACATGGGGAGATGTGCTGCTACACACGTGGCAAAATGAACAAGCAAATTTGAAGTAGCTAATTTCTAAGAACATATGCTCCTATCTGTGTCATTTTTATATTTGTTCATTTTACATACACTGTTAATTGCATTATGAGGAAAATGCAGAAAATGTGCATGTTGCCTTTTAGGGGAAAAATCATATGAAAATGCAGATGATTTTACAGCAAGTCAATGAAATATAAACTGAAAAATTGCTGCAAGAAAATCTTTATCCCACAACACTCTGTTCTTCAACAGAGCACAAGAAAAATCCCTACCTGAATTTAATATCTTCATACATATTCATGCCATATGTTATTAGTTTTAGTCTTAGCTTTACTCTGCTAACAGTGAAGGCTTCTGTTGCAGCCAGTCAGAAAGCCAGTGACCGTGTGAATCCGAGCATCATTTACTAACACCTTCTGACAAAAAGCTGGTCAGAGCATTTGAAGAGCCAAGGAAATGAACGTAGTGCTTGGCTTTGGATCTCATAGCATAAATGTATGATCGATATACACTTTATTTAAATGTAAATACTATTTAAAACCCCTTGTCTTAAGTCTGGCATGAGGAACATGTTGTTACAGTAAGTAACAACATCAATCAATGCATCTCTGACTGTTCTGGTTACAGCTCCTTCTACCTCCCCTCCCTGCCAACCTCCCTCAGCAGCCACAGAAAGGCTGACTGAGGAAAGCTGCCTATGCTACACAACTCCCTACATGCAAAAAAACAGGGAACTGAGTGCAGTGGATATGAAGGACCATGATAGTCAGCTCCTGCCCTGAGTTCCCACCTCAGGCAGCACCATAGGTCCAATCTGATTCAAAGTTCACTTTTTCTGGCAAGTTTAAGTTTCCCTTCTGATAGAGTAGTGACCAAAACAAAAAGTCTTTAAGGGATCTTCAGACCATACCCTAAACTCCTTTAAGTCCCCAGAGATCACTCCAAAATCTTTATTTCTCAGAAGCCACTTACCCAGGTTACCCCATCCTGGCAGCCTCCCACAGGGAATGGTACCCATGCCAGACAACCCAGTCCCAGCCAGATTTGGAAGCTGCCCCTCAAAGAACCCCTCTCTCCTCCAAGGCTTCACTTTTGCAGCACTTGGTCTTCAGAAGAAATGCAACATAAATTCAAGAGGGAAAAATCACCTCTATACACCACAACTTTGTGGCATTTTAATAGGTTCTACTAATTCAGGTGTGAATTCCAAAAGTTTTAGGCTTTCAAATGCAACACCCCAGCAGCAGGTCCCTGTTATTTTACCCATTTATCTTGTAGCCCCAGAGTACATCACTAAAGAGAGAAGCCTGTGAAAAGCTGATGAATAATAAGTTTGGATCAAATAGTCTTCTAATTTATACAAAAAGTCAATACAGAAAAGGAAGATACAACCATGACCAGAATTGTTAATTCGTGGCTCAGTGTCAGGCTATAGTTTCATATCCAAATACTGAAATAATAACTAGATACCACAAACTCCCCCAAATATGACATTCTGCTTAGGTTCCAGAACTGTTAACCACAGATGCATTTTGACAGTGGCAATGCAGGTGGCATTTTAATAGGTTCTACTAATTCAGGTGTGAATTCCAAAAGTTTTAGGCTTTCAAATGCAACACCCCAGCAGCAGGTCCCTGTTATTTTACCCATTTATCTTGTAGCCCCAGAGTACATCACTAAAGAGAGAAGCCTGTGAAAAGCTGATGAATAATAAGTTTGGATCAAATAGTCTTCTAATTTATACAAAAAGTCAATACAGAAAAGGAAGATACAACCATGACCAGAATTGTTAATTCGTGGCTCAGTGTCAGGCTATAGTTTCATATCCAAATACTGAAATAATAACTAGATACCACAAACTCCCCCAAATATGACATTCTGCTTAGGTTCCAGAACTGTTAACCACAGATGCATTTTGACAGTGGCAATGCAGATCTTTCCCTGCTCATTCCCAGAAGGCTGCAGCCATTCCTATGCCTTTATCTAAAGCTTGCAGAGCTTCGGAGGGCTCACTGGTAACAAACGTTGATCTTCTGACAATGTCATCAAAGACCTCCCTTATTTGCTAATTTTGGCTCCGAATAATTTAATTCATGGTCACCTCCGGCAGCTTATTATGAGTTGGGAAGTAATTTTTAAACACATAAGTGACTTCTATACAAAAAATCAATCATGTAGTGCAACCCACGTCTAAAGCATTTTAAGAGAACTGTGTGCTGTTCATGGCTACAATTCTTTCTTTAGCTATTGCTTCAGGATTCAGAGCAGGAAATAGTTATCCTCAAAAATTACTTCAACACTGGAGCATCTGTGCCTTGCATGAATGGTTTAGCTGGCTGTTGTTCTAGAACTTAATTACAGTATCAAATTAAGGTACATTTTAATAATATTCTTTTAGCTCATCCTACAGTGAATTTTAAAAAAACATTGAATCAAGTCAGCAAATAATAGAAACAAGCCTTGACTGAGGAATAAAATTTTACCAGTAACTGCATCAACCAGTGGATTAATGTGCTGTTTAAGGGATCAGCCTTCAAGATTGGCTAAATTTAGGCTAAGCACTGTAATGCAATTTTCTGCCTTCTTGGGACAGTATGGGAACTTTCTTCTGGGCTTGGTGAGGCTTTGTGTGAAATCAGTGAGTGCTGTGAGATGGTATCTGTCTCTGCTATCAGGTTTTGAGTGGAGAAGGAAGGCAGAGAGTAAGGAAAGAAGAAATATCAGAGCTGGGGGAAATTAGAGGTGACCCAGAGCTGGAGATGAAGACCACAGAGACTCAAACCCCAGCCTCATAGATTCCTATAACAAATGCCAAATTTAAGTTCAAATACTGACTTTAACAGATATTACATAAGAAAAATAATTAGTTAATTAAAAGTAAGCACACATGTCAACATTACAAACCCAACGATGCCTTGGAGACCTTTCAGCCTTTCTTATATGCCCTGGCCATGGCTAAAATCAGCAGAACCAGCCTGCAGCCCTCTACCTGAGCAGCCCAACCTGAGCTTTGTACCCAGACCTTCTCTCTGAGTACCTGGGATGGTTCTGATTAGAAGAACCATAAAACACTCCTCAAAACCA
Source organism: Chaetura pelagica (assembly GCF_000747805.2). Lineage (NCBI taxonomy): Eukaryota > Metazoa > Chordata > Aves > Apodiformes > Apodidae > Chaetura > Chaetura pelagica. The sequence continues at coordinate 2,283,907 of NW_009954140.1, read as the reverse complement.
ATAATCCTAAATTATTTTGTCCGAAGGTAAATGCTACACTGAGCAATGGTTAAATAAAAGACTACATATAGTAAATACAAAGTATAGAAAGTATTTTTTTTACCTCTACTTTTTCTTCAGAACCCTTCAAGACTTTCCCTCAACCCCATCTATGTAACATCCTGCATTTCTGAATCTTCTCTCATGCTGCTTCTCTGACAATGGTCCCCTCCTCTTACTCAGCAATCACATATTTTATTGAGTGTCTTTCCATCTTTCTCTTCTCAGTTCTGGAGAAACTCATTAGCTTCAGGACAGGTCACAAGGCACCAGAGTGTGTGGCTATGGTGTTGGTGCCTGCTGAATGCAGCAATTCTAGATCAGTTTCTGCCCAGCTCCCCTAACACTGTTTTGAAGCCACCCTACAGCAAACAGCTGCCTGGCAACACACAGGACCTGCATCGTATTCATTAACAAAAGCAGCCAGCCAACCAAGAAACTAACTGCATAAACTTGTTATGGAGAATAAGGGAATTAAATGCTTAGCTGGATTGAGGCCTCGAAGAGTGCTTCTGATTATGAATTTACACTCATGAATCAGAAATAACTCTGCCAGCATCAACTGAATGACACTGCAGTAAAGCCAACACAAGCAAAACCAGAATTAATCTCAAGGCAGATTCTGGTTTTTGTTTACTTATTTAATTTTTAATTGGAAAGAATCTGGAAATGAAAAATACATAACAATTGCCCTACTTCTTCCATTTTAAAAAAGGAAAAAGGCAGATGCGAGTGGAGATGTGGTTTGCTGAGAGAGGAATGTGACATTTATAAGCCACTTTCATAAAAATGAAGGGAAAAATGAAAGTTCTTTCAGAAGTAGCACAGGAGCTTAACAAGGAACAATATAATAATGATGCAGTGTTGAAAGAAAACAGCAAGTGACAGAGTTTTAGTAAAAAACCTGAAGATGCTTGTGTAGTAACACTATAATAATGGTATTTTAAAAGGTGCTGGCTGATGTTGTAGAGATCCATTAAGGCAGAATTGAGTGCAGCAGCAGTTTGACAATTTAAAGACAATATTTTAGCAAAAACATTATATTAAGGTCAGAACACTTTGGAGAAACAAGTTAACAAGATGCAAAAGGTCACAACACAAGAGTGTTTGGAGTTTGTAAGGATATTAGAGTCATCCTAACGATGCACTGGATTTTTTTATGTTTTAAGTAAGTTGAAAATTTTCTCATCTATCTTTTATCTCCATGAAGCACAGCCTATACCAAATAATTGCTGTAGACTGGCACCTAATGGAAAAAAAAAGATACTTTATGGAGCTCAGTATGACTTTGATTCAATCATCATCACCATTTTACATTAATTTATATTTAAGGTAAAATGTCCAGCTTTATATGAAATATTTAAAAGTAATACAAAGAAAGAAAAATACCTATAGAAAAACACAGCAGCAACATTGCCAGAAAGTAGGCTAAGAAGCTCTTTATAGAACATAATGTGTATTATACTACATTAAAGATATATGCCAATCAATTACTTCTATTCTGAAGGCATATTACCAGTTTGCAGGATCTAAAATTAGAAGCTCTTTTTGTCATGCTGGGCTTTCAGAGAGGATGCTTTATGGGATCTAGGGGAGCTCTTAAATCTCAGCAAATAGGAAGCCAAGTTCATAATAAACAATGTGGCCAAAAGGTGGTCTTGCTGGTGTTTAAAATAGTAGAGATAACATTAGTTTTACCACACTTCTAACTTCACAGTAGTTCAGTATAAGAGAAAAATCTTAGAAAGTTGAAGTATATATAAATTAAAGGGAAAGATAATTCATCCCAGTATAAAACTAAGTTTACCTTAAAATTACTCACAAGATAAATCACTGTGACCAGCTCAGCTGACCACTCTTCTGTGGAGTTTAACAGACTCATAGGACAAAATTTGTTGCCTAATGGATCATCCATTTAACAACATAAACAAAGTTTGTTCTATGAGAAGACAAACTCCCATGCAGCCAGATTGATATCCAATGTCATGTAGTTAGAACTTGGTGGTAACAAAGTTTTACAAAAATAGCTTGTGTTTATTTTCCCTATATATGATAATTAAGCATCATTAGAGCCCTGGCCTGTAGGCAGAGCATGTACACAAAAATCAGAGTGTCTCATAAGTCAACAGATCATACTTGTCAGGCAAACAGTGTTTACAAGCATAGAATTAAAGGCACCCACAAACCTTAAAGCTTTGATTTGATCCAGGTTTGAGTCTAACTTTGAAAACTGAGATAAGAAGAATTCACACCAACATCTGGTGAGATCACTGGACATTAAAAATAAAAATATATGTTCCCTCTCTCTGAGATGGTATCTCAGTTGTGTTGCTATGTCTTGTGTGTCCTTATTCATCAAATAACTGGTGGGACTTTGACAGAAATAAGTGCTTCATTTTTCCCCCATGATTATGACATGATAAGCATGGGTGTGGTTATTAGGTTTTCTGGTCTTTCTTATTGTTTGTTCCTCTCCCTGTCCCTTCTGTCAGGTAATGCTTTTCCTAAGAAATGACCACTCCATGCTGATGCTTCACTCTCCTTCCTGTACCCATTTCTGAGTAATCCTCAGAATTTTCACTTAACACAGTTCTTCCTTCCCCAGCAGTGTCATGACAGCACAGAAGAGACATTCTATTACTTTTTACCTGAACACTCCAGCAGGCAGCTCATATTTAATTTCTTGGCATCTGCAAAAGTATTCCATGAGCTGGCAATAAAGCACTGCTGATAGGATGAACACATCTGTTTGCCAGGCTAGCTCCTGCCAATGCCAGTACATAATCATTGCTCTAGAAAAATCTCAAGCCTGTGAGGTTTGGCAGCTCTTCCTCTACTTCACAGTGTAGCAGTTTTTCCTGCACTAGCCAAGCCATGCTAGACTGGGCAACAGTTACACGTGGCCACACACCAGGGCTTTTGCTGCCTGGATTTTACAAGCTGTGTGAACACCAGGCAGATGAATGCTGGCCTCAGTAGATAACATGCTTGTCCGGCATAAATTAGCACATTTGCATGCCTAATGGTGGCAGAATTTTCTCTAGAATTGATGTCTTTTTAAAACTAAAAGCAAGCACACAGCTACAGAGGGACAAGGTTCCCTGCCAGAGCTGAACTGTAACATCCACTTGGAGAGATTAAAGAACAACTCTCATAAGCCAGAGGAGACTTTGTTCTGCTCTATTAGTACCAGATTCACTGTGTTTTCAATGTGACATAATTGCTAATGACTATTATGAGGGATGTGACATGGCATTTGATGATACATAATTTTGAAATTGCTGCAGGAATTATGCCTTGTACCACAGTTTAAGATCATCATCTTTTTGTGATACAGAGCTATTTCTTCAGAGCTTCAGTCCCTCAAGCCAGAACTGAAGATAATTGCAGCAGTGTAGTCCTGCAGAGCTCAAATGTATAGTCAGACAAACTTCACAAAATCAGAGAAAGGAAAAGACAGAGGCATATGGGCTCAATGGAAGGTCTTTCTGGTCTGTCAGTCATCCAAATACCCGATACACACACAAAACTGGAGAATGCCATCCTGGCAGTTTGAAGGCCCCTGCACACATGGAGATTTTCCAGCTACAGCCTCGTTGTTCCAACCATGATGCTTCTGCTGGAAGGTGAATACTAATGGCATTTTGTTGCTTTACTACCACATGAGGGTTTTCCCACCCAGAGGCAATGGCTCTCCATCCAGACACACCTCTTCCACCCTCAGACTAGCCCCCATTCTCCACTGAACTGTGTGCTGACTTTTCAGTGCCTTTCAGGTCACCTTTGGACAGCTGGGAAACTGCTTCTCTCTCTTTCCTAAGAAACCTCTGTCACTATGAATGTGAGGCTGACCATACTTGCTTTGCAAACTTGCAGTGACAGGTGACTTGCTATGTAACAGCTTTTTGGGGCAACTGAAGCACCTGAGCAAATCTTTTATTCTTCTGAAGGTGCCAGAGTAGCTCCTTTGCAGTCATAACCAATGTTTTACCCATGTTAAACCACTAAGCAAGGGAAAGGTGCAAGCTTTTTATAAAATTCTCCTGTGGTGTTATTTATTTAAATTCTTAGAGCTATTATTTTGCTCTGAAAAAGTGATGTTTAAATAAATATAAAGTAAAACTAAAGAAAACATGACAGGAGGCAAAAATCTTCCTTGTATAAAACCAGGTAATTTAAGTCCAGTCTCTACACATTGATATTCAGCAGCTTCAGTTTGCAATGGAGATCCATGAAAATAGTGTTTGAAACTTTACCCACCCCACTCCATCCACCTGATTCCAGATAAACCACAGGAGCATGAGAGCCCTACTAAACCTCAAGACCAAACTGATGTTTCTTAACTATTGCCATTGCCCCCTCCAACTGACACTGTTCAAGTCCTCCTATCTTGTGCCACAGCACAGCTCTTAGCTCTGTTTCAGGACATTCTGATTTGATTTGTAACTCAAGGAAATCCAGCATGGCAGCTCTGGATTTATATGTTCTTACTGCACATGCATGTAGATATAAGCAATCATTTTGGGCTCATTTATTTTAACTTACAGGTTCATGCCACATCCACCTTATTTCTGCAATGCTATTAGGACCAAGTTGATGTCAGTCACATGCCTGAGGCTGAGAAGTTAGGATGGCAGCAAATAATGCCATAAACAAGGTGTCACTGAATTAAAGATGACTGTCTTTATAATGTACCTCTAATGTATCTTTCATTCTGGCTTTTCAGTATATCCACTGTACCAACCTGCAGTCCCTCAGAACTACTCCTACATGAGGAGTATGAGAGGGTGAGTGATCTAAATGAGTCTGCAATGGCATCAGGGAGTCTCAATTATGGCAAAATAACTTCTACCACTTCACCTGCCACTTCTGGTGTGAGTACTGAATGCTTGTAAATCTGTTCTCAGTGGGGTCTCTCATTTGTCTTAGATTTAATGCTCTTTGTGAAACTTCCCCCACCCTTTGAAGGTAACCAAGATTCATCTTGCTCATCTGTTTTTTGCACCCTTTGCAGAAACTGATGCCTGAGATAAGATAGCTGGATAATGATCACAAATAGCTTACAAGAGTCTCTTCGGTGTTAAAATACCTTATTTTAAGGTACTTTCTAATCCTCCTGCTAGATTTAAAAACTTCCTATGTTGCAGTCCTACGACTGCAAATTTTTGTTGCATAGTTTCTAGAAAAGCTTTTTTAAGCATCAGTGCCAATACAAATCTTTATCCAGTACATTAGAAGCTGTTAAAAGTATGCAGGAATAGACAAATACATCATCTGCTGCAGGTATAAATGTCCCCTGCACTACTAGTTGAACAGTGACTAGGGGGTAGGTTTGACAGATACTGAGAGCTGTTCCTCAATTAAAATGGTGACAAATGTTTTGCACTTCTTCAAATTGTATCTTGTAGCAATTTGCTGCTTGTTTCCTTTTGGGATGTAAAAAGTCTTTGGGAATCTGCTTGAAACAATACAAAACCACAAGCTACAAGAAGGCAATATTTGATTGTTATGAGAGCTTTTCACTGCAACAGACATTAATGCATCACACCAAAAAGGTTATCTGACCCTTGCAATACAGGACAGGGGGACCCCAGTCTTCATATTCCCTGGAAAAATCTTAATCCTTTTCTAGAACTTTTCAGTATTACAGAGGAGAGGCTGAAGGGAGACAACGATGCAGAATGGGAGGTTCACTTTACATTGAGCCAACCTGGTTTTGACAGAATCACTTCTTGGCTTTTCTTCTTGTGGTTAAATCACCATATGCAGCTTTGTATTTCCACAGATATTCTCCTGCTTAAGAAACCTCAGTGTCAGCGTAGTGCCTTTTGCCATTTTTTAAAATACAAAACAAAGCCCTTGTTCCCATTTGGCTGACCTAAGACTGTAAGAGTGCTTGGCTAGCACAGCTAAGTCCAAAGCTGTTGGGTTGGCAAAACATTTTCTGAGCATGCTGGGATCAGCAACACTTCCCCTGCAATTGCTCTTTCCAGTTCAGCTGGAGACAACAAGGGAGGAAGTAGAAAGAAACAGCTTGAGATGAAGAAACAGAGAATGCAGAACCAGGCTTAGAGAGAAAAAAATCAGGGGAATAAACCTGAAATGTAAAGCTTGTGAGGGATAGTGAAGAACACTAAAGGTGTCTAAGAAACATTTGTTTTAATTTCAAGCATTTAACTGCACTTTAAGTAAAAGAGAACATTTCAGAATGGGAAGACAAAAGAAACGCTGCCCAAAGATTTAGTGTTTTCCCATAAGAAGATTGAATAAAAAATGATCCAATTTTGTGTGACACTTTGATGTCCGTGCATCCACAACAAAAGTACTTCAGCTAGAAGTTGGTGCCATGAACTAACTATGGTTTTAATTTTTGAAGTGCTGCACAGACTGCCCTCCAGAACGAGGTGTTTTCTTCTTTTGTGACTCTTCCCATTTGGCTGTGGAAGGATTTCAACATCTAATATGTAATGAACCTCCTTGTTCATATCAACAAGGATTCATTAGGGTGAGGATTCAATACTACATGCTTTATCTGAACCTACAGTAATTACTATAGCAAGTGTGCTAGTCTTCCCTTATCTTGTTTGCTAACGTATCTATTGATAGTGAAACAAACAACAGTCAACCTTCCTAATGAACACAATCAATCACAATACACACATCCCACAAACTAGGCCAAAATGTTAAGACATCCTGCAGCCCTGCAGAAAAGAAGCCCCCAACAGTGGCAGAGCAGAAATACTGGAGGAAAACACCAAAGCAAAACAAATATCAAATTGAAACCAACAACTGTGTATTGTTTTGTAAAATAAAAGGGCTGCTGTTTTAGTGACAGCTTACTGAGCCATGTGCTTTAGGCAGAAAGCCAGGATGAAAGCAGGAGCAGGGAAATGGAGCAGTAAGCATCCTTCTTTGAGCAAGGGAAACACCTTTCATTTCTCCATGCCATTTTTGTGTTCAATAGCTAAAAAAACATTAGTGAAATAACCTGAATTCATCTGAACGGAACATTGTGCTGGGAAGAAAGCTGTAAGGGTACATCACATGTGGTGCTCTTTCTCTGCTTACCCAAATCCTGTGTTTCTCTTCAAAGTGTCTGATGTCAAAGGTTGGCCACCTGACATACCAAAACCCCTGGCTCTGGCCCAAATTTAGCCCTTATGTCCTTACATAGGCCCAATCAGGAAAAGAGGGATTGCAGTTAAATACATCAGCTGAAATTTCTTCAAAAGAACCAGCAGCCAGCTCTGCCCTGCTCAGTGTCTCAAAACAAGCACTAACTGGAGGTTAGGTGGGGCACTGCATTGCTCCTCTGCTTCAACTTGCTTTTCCTTTCAAACCAGGAAAGGGAGAATCTAGATCTCTGACCATTGTAAATTGGACACTCCTTGCAGGTGTCTGAGGAAAAGAGGGATTGACTGACTTGTCAGGTCACCCTGACATCTGTAGCAATTAATTTCCAGCCCCACTGATTCAGACTCTCAACCTCACTCTGTGAACTACCTGGCACTCCAAAGCTCAGAGTAATTCCCCCTCTCCTTAAGTGTCCTTAATTAAGCATTGTTAATTATGTTTATAAAGGCAGCCCCATAGCCTAATGCATTTCACATCATGCTGATGTTTATAGCCCAGATAAGCAACTTCTTTGTTTTCATCTCAGCAGCCATTCCACTGCAAAAAGCTCTGCTGTTGGCTGCTGGCACAGACCTCCATGCCTGACTGCCATCCACCTGCCAGAGCAGGTGAGACCAGGTACACCTGAGCACACAGGGTGGCTGTAGGAAGTCAGACATGCTTCCACCACTTAGCCCCAGAAAGTCACTCTGCGAGACAGTCAGACATGTGGGGACCATAAGCCACAAGATCTGACCTGAGCCACGTGAGGCAGGAGGGTTTTGGAAGGGACAGGCATAGCCAAGTAACAGGCTTTATGGCACTGTGATTGTAGTGTGAATTTGTCTATTGACTCTGTGCTCTTCTGCTCCATAAACTATTTATGCATTACAGAAGGAGGAGAATGAGACTGCTGTCTTTATGGACATGGACATTCAGAGTGAAGCACTAGCACATAGGATGCAGCTTAGGGCAATATTCCATCCCTGCATTTACTAAAATGAGATGACATAAATGAATTTTAAAAGCTTACTATGCCCATTTAATTTAGTCAATCCTAAAACATTAAACAGAACTAAACAGTGAAAAATATACTAATGGCTTGAGACTTGCCAGGAAGTTCTGAGCAAAGGCCAAAATGTTCAGCTGTCACTCCAAACTTCATGCCTTCTACAGCAAAAATGAAAAATTGTGATATTCCACATTTAGACACAAGGGTCTAGTAATTTCCTTTCCAGTTAAACTGCTTTTATTGGTTTTGCACAAGGTATTAAATTATTTTTTAAAAAGCTTTTAAGATGCACATTGATGAAAATTCAGAACAGAAAAAGAACAGAACATCCACATGCATGTGTATGTATATATACTAACTTATTCATACATGCATAGGAAATGTAAAGTACACTTATATAAACTATATGAATTTATATATAGATATACATGTTGGCACATATGTACATTCTGCATTTTCACTGTACTCTTTTCTTTGGAAAACTATGAATGATGAGTAGGCAGTTGGCTTCTACTAATTGCCACAGCATATAATTTATAAAGACTGCATCCAGTTTTAATAACACCAGTATTATCTTAAGACTTAGAAATCTCCAGCCAGGGTCAGCAGCAATGGGCAAATATAACTACACAGAAGGGATTTTATCCCTCAGAAAAGGTGTTTATTGCACCTAGGCCTGTACTGGTGTGACCCGAGTTTGATTCTTCCGTTCCCAACCCAGGACTGTCCTTGTCTAACTATGTCTCTGGAGCATAACAGCTCAGTGCAAGTTCTGCATAACTGAATGGTCTCTTCTGCCTTAGAAATTTCCTGTGCCATAAAAGAGAAGGCATTATTGTTGCTTGTGTTGGTGCCTAGAAGCTGGAGTCAGGGATAAGAGTCCCACTGTGCTAGGATTAAGCCAAACAAAGACATTGAATCCTAACTCTGAAGAGTTTATAACCTATGTATATGTTTTCAATATCAACTGTCTTATCAGGTCAACACAGTTTGATGGAAACCCATTTAATGTGACTTCTTCATGCCAGAGGAAAATGCATGTGGAACACTTTTTTTTTTTTTTTTTTTTCAGAAGATGGCTTTTAAAATTCACCTTTGCTGAATTTGTCCTTCATCAGGTATATTCATGAACTCACTATGCAGATCTCACTGTTTCAAACACCTTAGTTTCACTTTGCTCCTCATCTACAAAAAGCCCACTTATTCCCTGGAACACTGCTCTGTAATAAATATTACTTAGCAATTACTGAGGGAATCATAAAAGGGATTGGACATGCTAGTGACAGAATATTTGCATTCCTTACAGATTTGGAACTTTAATATTGACAAGATAAACCTTGCCTTAGAAAATACTCCCTAGGCTGTTTGTTTCCTTCAGCTGAAGGCTGAGCAAACATATCATGGTTTGAAGAGCAATCACAAGACAACACAAAGGAGCACCTCATTTACAAACAGCAACGTGGCCAAACAAAAAACAGAGGAGGATTTACAGGGACACGTTCCTAAGAGCCTGCTGTTGAAATATGTCAACAAATCATGCACATGCTTAACTAGATTTGGCAGGAACACTGAGATTTAAACAATATTTTATTATACAAGTTCAAAACCTAGATGTGCAGGCACGGCAATACACTAGGTGTGATCATGACTGCAGATCGCTAGGAAATCAGCCTACATTTATCAAGGGAATCAATGCAGAGATTTCCATACCTTGATAAAGAAGGGTATTTTATTATTCTTTCTATGAGAAGCCATTAGAAGAAAATCCCTGCCTACCCAAACACACACACCAAAGACATCTACTTTTTATTAAGAGGTGTCTGTCAACCTCTAAGTACTCATACATGCATGTCACTTAAACATAGGATGAGTCAAAACACTACACCAATATTAACACTAGTTCAGCATGTTCTGGATTCAAGCACAACTAACTGGAAATACACTCTGAACCAGCTAAGCTCCCTACTGCGCTGTAATAAAGACGTTTCAGTCATCATCCTTTCTAAACCCCTGATTAAGTATAAATACCCTTTCCACTGTGTTTGACACATTCAGAAAGAGCAGGTTATTTTTCCCCACCTGGAGTCCTAACATGTGGACTCTCTGCAGAGAGTTTCTCTCACCTGGAAAATGCCACTGATTCTCACACCTCATCGTAGATCACCAGTCCAGCAGATTCACTTAGAGGGAATCTCAGACACCTCCCAAATCTCTGAGAGCTTTATAGGCCAATAACCAACAACAGCCTGAAGGCAGACAAAAGTGCAATTGTGCAACGTGTTTAGGGTATGAAGCACCTCTCAACAAGCACCTGACTAAATTACCCACCAGAGGATTACTCCAAAGTCTCTTAGCTGGTAAAAACCCCTTCTTTCTGACTTTCCAGGGCCTGGATCATGTTCCTAACTTATTTTGGATTCACAGGAAAGCTTCTGCTGGACATGTATGGGTTCAGTCCTAAAGGCCAGGTTCAAATCGAAAGGTGGCGATACTATTGCCAGAGAAACGAAAAATAAAACCAAGACTCCACGAATCTCACATTTTAAAAGTAACAAAGCTTTTCCAAAAAAGGATTGTCAAACCTCATCAAATCTACCGATCAATTCTATCGAATAGAGCTTCTATTAAAAGACAAATAAGAGCCTCCACATCATACGTTATATTAAATTACATATTACGTTAAAAAGAAACACACATGTCCATGCTCCTCTGAGCAAATGATTAAGTACCTCTTTCTTCACACCCAGTTAATGATTCCACCTTAAATCAGGAGAATCTCCTGACTTACTGTTCTGCAATTAGCTGAACAAGTGTCTTTTCTGTTGGAAATAAGTAGAGAGAAAAATTAACTCAAAGCCAAAGGCTGCTTATGGCTGTGACAAAGGCTACTATGGATATGACAAGAAGATCATGTTCTGCTGTGGTCCATGAGGAGGGACTGGCCATACCCAGCAGCATTATTTGGCATTATGCACCCCTTGCACAAGACCAGACAGGCAGCCAGGTCTCCCCAGACCTGTGAAGGACATGCTGCCCAGGTGATCCTACAAGTTTGGGAGCAGCCTGTCTGACTCACCCCACTGTGGGAAGGCTCATTTTTCTTCTTCCCCACAAAGGAGCTACACAGGGACCTGTAATCTGCTCCACTTGTGATGGTCTCTGGAATGGTACAAAGATGTCTAGACACATCAATTTCTGAGAAGCAGATGGTGCCACTCGCTGTGCCAGCAAGCACAGTGTGGAGGAGCAGGTGATGAAGGTGAAAGAAAAGCCTGCACTGGATTGAGACTGGGCAGATGCAGTCTGGGCACATTAGTCCTTAATGCCTCCAGTCTTGGATGATCTAGAGAACTTTTAGTCTTTTCCTTTTAGGAGTTTCCTAAAGAAATTCAGTACCTCACAAAATAAACACACAGGTTGTGCTAGTACTGACAGGCTGCTTTCATCTACTGCAATTATAACACTACAAAATTGTGCTAAACTGATTTAAGTACCCCATACTGCAGTAGAAAAATATATTACAGGCTGTAAAGAAAAATAAAGTCTTTTTTTTTTTTTTTTTTTTAATCCTAACCTTGCTCTAACAACCTGCTGATAGCTAATGAAAAGGACCAGGAAGGAATCATGTCAGACTTTGTTCGGAGCCTGGTTGTGACTGTGCATGGACTGCAGACTTAGTTTGTGTGAATAGACATAAATCCTTCACATCTGACTATTTTGAATTTTTTAGCAAATATATTTGGAGATTATAATTCTGCTTGAAAGCTTATATTTACTTCACCTTCTCTTTACTTTACAAGCTTTGATCATACTTTCTTACAAAGCCAATACCATCAGAGACAAAAAATTATTTAAAACTCTAATTAAATTAGAAGGGACCATCCACAATTATTTTGTTTAATTTAAAATGTAAATTTTTATGCCAGCTATGCAGAACCAGAACAAAAGCATGATTCCTGTTTGATTATTCATAGTGACTTGTAGGATGCATTTAATAAGAAATGACAAGAACTCCTGCTCTGCACTGCTGGATAGGCTCCTCTCATGCTGTGCTATTATATTTCTAACCCAAGCTTTACAGTTTTCCTTTCTTTTCCCAAGTCTGCAGACCTCCTGGGTCACACTGGACCAAGCATCTTCAGTGCTAAGTGCATTAGTGTTCCTCCTGTGTGGTGCTGCTGTATACTCTTCAGTCTCTCATGGGTGGAATGGGCACAGAAGTGTGGCTTCCAGCCTTTGTTCACCATAGCTTATTGATTCCTTTGGGTTTTCATGCTGCAAAGAAAGCTTGAGAGTAGAATTACTGCTGTAACATCCACCAAAGCTACTTGCACTTGCAGAGCTGGGAGGCTGAAGCTTGTCCCTCATTTTGGAAGTAAATGCATTTTGGTTGAAGCTTTCACTGTTACCAATGCTCTGCTTTCCTGTCTCCCTCATCAAATTAATATTCAGACAACATCTCTCAAAGAACATGAGAAAAAAACATGAATGAGCTTGATTAACATTCAGATAGAGTCTGAACTATGGTATCAACGTCACAGAACAATAAGATCCAGACAGAAATATATTACAGACAAACGAATATGTACATTTTATTCCTTATTTTCCCCTTTAATTTTCTATCATAACTTTTAATATGTTCCTTCTAGATTTTTTCTGACAGCACCTGTCTCTTTAGGATAACATTTAAAAAGATCCACACTCCTCTGTAAAACTCTACCCTGTAAAACTCTGGAGTATCGTGTCCAGTTTTGGGCACCTCAATTCCAGAGAGATATTGAGGTGCTGGAGTGAGGACAGAGGAGGGCAAAGCAGCTGGTGAAGGGCCTAGAGAATAAGTCTTATGAAGAATGTTTGAAGGAGCTGGGAATGTTTAGTTTGAGGAAGAGGAGGCTGAGGGGAGACCTCATCAGTCTCTACAAATACCTGAAAAGTAATTGTAGAGCAGTTGGTGCTGGTCTCTTCTCACAAGTAATTAGCAACAGAACAAGAGGGAAGGGCTTCAAGCTGCAACAGGGCAGGTTTAGACTGGACATTAGGAAAAAAAAAAATCACAGAAAGAGTGGTCAGACACTGGAATAGGCTGCCCAGGGAGGGGGTAAGGGTTGTTTGGATGTGGTGTTGGTGGATGTGGTTTAGGGGAGAACTTTGTAGAGCAGGGATGATGGTTGGACTCTGTGATCCCAAGGGATGTTTCCTACCTGAATAGTTCTATGATTCTATTTGCCATATATAGATAGTACTATTATTTGTATTATAGTGCAAAGAAAAATGTGGGACTAGTTGTGTTAAAAGCTGGAAAAAAGTGGACATTTTGTCTCAAAGGTCCGTCAGTCCAACCAAGAAGAACAATTAGTGGAAGAAAAGCTGCCCTCTTACTCTCCTTTATGTGTGGGAAATGAATGAAAGAGCAATAAGAATCAAAGCAAAACAAAAAGCAGTCTTGAAACAAGTAAATCAACTAAGAAATGAATGATGAACTCAAGTAGAGTTTGTGCTTGGTAAGTCACTGGCTAAAAAGTAAGAAGCCATCCTTGGAACAGGGCTATTCCCACTAAGCCACGTTGCACTATTTCCCTAAATAACTTGGGTGAAGTAATGCAGGAAGATACAGGTACAGTCTTGATTTAAGTTTTGCCCTACAGAGTATCAGTTCAACAGGGTTGTAACCTCCCAGGGCTTTGCAGGATTTACCAGCTGAAAGAAGAAGGAAAACCAGCAGAGCCACAGCATTAGGGCAAGGACTAATCACAACCAATTCCTCTATGTGAAGGAATTCCAATAAGATGTTTGCAGTGAAGTTTTCTTTCTCATAAAGCTCAGCCTTGTCCTGGCTTTTTATGAGCTGAGGATAACATCATCCAACATCAGGCAGCAGTGACTGTGGCACACAACCTGCCTTTCCTTTCTTATTTCATACTTCATTTCAAACTCACTGCAATAAGCCCACAAAGCCAGCAGAGGCTTAAAAAAGTTAATGAGAAAGATGTAAGAAAAATGTATTGCTGTTTGTTTCAGAGAGTCCTGCAATATCGGTGGGTTTATACTCTGAGATACTATGTCAGTTCCACACTGTGGGGTTTTATTGCATTACCCTGACAAGAAAACCAATGCATCAATAATGACCAAATCTGTGTCCCCTTACCTAGTGCTTCTTTTGTAATAAAGAACCCTGAATAAGGGGTTCAGGCTTGGCTCTAGTTTCCTTTTTCCAGCACAAACTAGGATGAATCCAAAACAAAGGCTATAATACAGTTTGGGTTTCAAACAGAGCTTTGCATATTGCATAAATCCTGGTCTCGTGGTGCTTCTGGCTTCATCAAATCAAGAACAGAGCCACAGAAACATCAAGAATAGTACAGAACAATAACAAAAGATGTAACAGCCTCCCAAAATCCACTGTCCCTACAGAACTGGGTGAAGATGCAAAACTGGGAAACAATTATTTGTCTAAAACAATGTGCCTATGCTCAGAATGGGCATGATTCACAGCACATACAGGTCCTGAGCAAAGTGTCTCTGCAGCTTCCCCACACTCCATGTGGAAGATTTTCAGTCAGATTTCATGTGCTCTGTAACACAATCTGATGACACTTTTACTCCTAGGGCATGACCATGCTAAATCATACACTATCTCTGCACATTATATCTCCTTGGATGAAGTGTAACAGAAAGCAGTACTTTTTTCAGGCAATAGACATTTGATGAATAGACACATAAATGCCAAAAAGCACTTTAAAATGCTACAGTGCTGCTGTTGTGAAAGAGCACATGCTAAAGAACATTCTGAGAGCTCAGGGAAGGTTCTTGCCTGAATAAGGTTTTGTACAGCGGCTCAGGGAGGGGCAGCCAGCTGAAAGGCTGCAATGGGCAAGCATATATATGAAGGAGATGAGCAGAAGTGCACCTGCTGTTAGAGGTGTCCAGCAGGGAGCTCTGACTCCAAGTTACTTTGGAGGCCTCTCTTGTATCTCACGGCTCTCCCACTGGGCCAAA
This sequence comes from Chaetura pelagica, assembly GCF_000747805.2. Lineage (NCBI taxonomy): Eukaryota > Metazoa > Chordata > Aves > Apodiformes > Apodidae > Chaetura > Chaetura pelagica. The sequence continues at coordinate 2,268,747 of NW_009954140.1, read as the reverse complement.
CTAAGTGATTCACAGAAGCAGAATATACTTATTTTGGAGCCATAATCTTATTTGCTTCAGATGAGAGAAGGGAACCATTCCCTGCATGCCCGCTTATCCCTACACCCTCAGCTATGTTCCTCCAAGAGACACAAATGCAGGCATCACCAGCCTCCCCCTTCTCAAAGAGGGAAAATATCTGTGCCCAGGACTCTTCTTAGCATGAGGATTCAGATGACATGATCTGGGCCAGGTGTCCTCACGCACAGGATGATATTTTGTGCTGTTCAACAAGCTGACTTTCTTTAGGAGATGTGTTCTATCTCTCTCATCTCTAGTTACCACAAGGTATGATGGTTGTTATGGCAACTCCTTTTCATTGAATGGCAAAGTACTGAACACACAATGCCTTGGACAGATGCACCACCAACTTCCTTTTCCTTACTGCGGTTTTCTCTTCGTCCTTTCTTTTCTATTTGATGCTTATCTAAGCAAGGTATAACACAGGAGATTTGTCTTTTAAATCCAACATTGTTTCCCTTCCATAGGAGACACAGAATTGGATGATTTTTCATGTATATAAAGAATTTATGATCTTTTAACATGTGCACAAATTCACTGGAAGAATTCCCTCTCTTTGATTTCATCAAGCCAAATGCCCTAAAAATCTCAGTATGTTTAACTTTCCATATGCTTTCTCATGCTGTGGAATTGCTCATATACATGAAACTAAGGCTGCATTTGCATATGACTGTTTTGCAGCACTTCAGTCTCCTTTACAATGTGTATTCCTTTCTATGCTGTATCTTCCATTTTAATTATGCCTCAATTAATACACTGAAATATGCTGAGTGGTTTCACATGAAATATGTTTCTCATTTTAATCAGTTCAGCAGCAACTGTTTTAGGCTACCATTTTCTAGGTTAGTGCGTAGGATGTTTATTAATTTGTCTGTGATGCCTCCTCTCATTAGTGTTTAATGGAATTTCAAGCAATCCCAGCAGCTAGTAGATATTTTTTAAACACATTCCTATCAATGTATTAAGCAATCAGATTCTCTATTGTTTCTGAATAATCTGGAGTGCTTGTTTCATCTCTGGATTAGAAAGCTGGTGCACTCAGAGTCCTGATTGCACAGGACTGAGAGAACCATTTTTTAATTTGAGTTTAGCATAGCTGAAAAGTAGCAGCAAAACACAGCCTGTGATTTGTATACTTCATTACTCCCTTTTCAAAAACCATGACCAAAATTAATGCCACAGAGACTGTTTAAATCATACATTTGAAAAAAAACAGAGATATTGAATAATAAAATGAATAGTGAGGGCATTACTTTGGTTCACAAAGAAAATTTTTAAATATTCTTTGATTTTTCTTTCCCCTCCTTGCCCTTGTTTTCCCTCAGACATCAGGAGGAAATTTTTCACTGTGAACAACCTGATCTCATAAGAGGTGTCTCCAACAATGCAGGATTGCTGGATCTAGATGATCTTGAATGTCCCTTCCAGCCCAAACCATTCTATGGTTCTATGAACACAGAAGGGGTTTTCCACGGACACAGCCTGCCTACAGTAACCAAGAGCCATGGTTTGGCACATGAAACAGTAGTTGCAATGTTGTATGGAGGTGAAACATTCCCATGCAAACAAATCTGAAGTTATTTTTGGTTTCATTCCTCTGACATTGTCTTCTCTCAAGCCTATACAAATAAAGAACTGCATCATCTTGATCACAGTGCCATGAAATCACATTTACATTCTCATTCCCAGTTCATGTTCTTGTTTCACTTGGTTTAGCATGCCAGACAAGAGTCAGAAACTGACTGCA
>NW_009954140.1:2229861-2266815 GCF_000747805.2 Chaetura pelagica | reverse complement strand
GTAGGGAAATGGTTTAGCCACACATGTATGAAAGACACACTCAACAGCCACTAAACTGGACCTCATGATTTTGTTGATGATCTATGTATTGCTAAAGTTTTGCTAAAGAAGAGAGCTCAGCATTTTACCCAGAAGCTTCATTCATCCCTCTTGGTTCAGAAATAGAACACTCTACACAGTGAGACTGCTGCTTTCCAGACCTGGTATTTAACACATCATTGATATTTACAAAGCTCTTTAGCCTCTGATTTCCTCTTTGTCCATCCTGTCCTTTCCTTTGAAGAGATCCTCTTGTCTTCCTGTACTAGGATATAAACTTGCACAGTATTCAGAAATGCCTTCCCCTGGATTAACATTTTTCCCTTCCTAGGGCTACTAGAAAAAGGAAGCAGAGCCGTGAAAACCAGGTGTGCCAAGCCCCTGGGCCCTGTAGCTAAGCTAGATGAAGTACTGCTCAGATGGATGCTTTTGCATCTCTGAGTTTGGGGTCTTTGAAGGTTTGAGAGATCTATGCCACAGGGAAGACCTTCTGTCTTTGGAAACCTTGAAATCAATACAGATAAGGAATGTGAAGAAGAGATGAGTGATGCAAAGAACAAATGGACACAAAGAGAATTTAATGTCACTTAAGCCAATTTGACACATATCCTGCTTCCCAAAGGTTAACTCACTGCCAGGTCCCAGGTTGCTGTTTACTGTGATGTCTTTTGGTTTTATGAGTATCTTCAAAGCTTTTCCAGCCAACTTTATTATAAAGCAATTTATGATGGCAACATCATTACTTTCTACTGTGCCAAAATGTTCTAACCCTCATAATTTTAAAATCAGCTGAAGATCATCCGTTTGTAGCTCACTGGAAACTAAAACACTGACTAAGCACTTGCTTCCTTCAAACAAAGTGTAGTTGTCATTCATGTCATAGAGTAGTTGTCTTCAAAAAGAAAACATTCTGTTCATGTAGTGAAACTGCCTGGAACCACAAAAGACTGGATTTTTCTCCTAGAGCAACTCTGACACATTTTATGCTAACATCTGCTTTGGTTTACATGCAGCACATGCATTAAGGCCCTGGTATGCCACGTCCAAATCATGTTGAAGCATCTCTGAATGTGGACCTCATCCATTAAAAATTAGGGCAAAAACCTGTGAGCAACCACTGATTTACTTCAAGTTAAGTTGTTACCCTCTGCCATGCCTGGGATTTCAGTCTGGACACCTGCCCCCAGTGAAAATTTAAGGGTCCAGATTCTAATCCCAAACTGAGCACTGGCTGTGAGAGCACCCAGAGCTCCAGCCTGGCTTTCCTGTAAGCATTCAGCTACTCTTAGTCTCTGATCTGTGACTCTCAAACATTTCAAGGAGTATTTTCAATAGGAAACATCCTTATCTGGGCTTCAAGTCAGACAGATCAATATAATGCTCCCCACTCCCACAAACACCTAACCCTGAAATGTATAAAAATAAATTACTTTCAGGTTTATGATATCACAATGAATTAATGTATTTCAGACACATGGGAGAGAGCTCTGAGTACTGACAGCTTTTCAGAAAAGTGAATTTTAATATATTATATGAATGAAGTACAAAACTAATACTTGAGAAACAGCAGCAAATAAAAAAACGCAACCACCACCAAACAACAAAAAAAATTAAGCAATGAAACAACAGTCAGAATACCAACCAACCAACAAGTACTCTACTTTGCAGCCCTCACTCTAGAATTGGTGTGGGACAATGAGTAGACAGAGTAATATCTAACATAAAAGTACAGTCTTCTACTCAGGAAAACCAATAAACTTAATAGAGGGAAAGTAGGAAGGAAATGCCACATTTAAAAATCTAGTGGCTCACTTGCAAATATAACTCCCTGCTTTTCTTTTAAAATCTCCTCCATACATATGCAATGCTGTGAATTATACTGAAATGGATGAGCTCCTGTCATCTATTATTTGAAATGTGAGTTGAGGTTCACTTTAAATCATTCCTCTGCCAGAGAACAGATAAAAAAAGAGGACCCAATAGTTTCCACTCCGAAAGCCATTTCACCATAAATATATGTCTCCTGTTGACAGGATATTGGATGAGCTTATTTACAGATTCCTGTTCCTATGGTCTTTAGATAGTCTCCAGCCTCTCAGCTTTATTCTCATCACAATATGTATTTTACATAGTCATGCATAGGAAAAAAAACCAGATGGTTTTAGAAATACTCATACTCTTCCCCCCCAATTAATACAAAATAAGAGAAAAGCATAGATAAGACACAAAAAGCTTGCAAGCACAGAACTGCACTTTACAAGGCTCTTTGCTAAACAATATTGCTGTATGTTGTGACCTGGGCACTGCCTCTCTCTGCAGAAGGACAGAAGTCACACTGTATGTTGCTGGGTGTGCTTTTTCAGTAAACTTCCTAATAAAAGTAAAAGTTGTTCATGAAGGAGTAGACATGATAAGGCACTCACACAGAAACTTGATTTCAGCTATTTTTTCTCTCTTCCTCTCCCTTTTCAGGACAGGTGGACTTGTCCCAAACTTGTACTCAGTATCAACATTATCTTATTGCTTTCTCTGGCAGTTCAAACCTCAGACCATGATGACAGACACTGGTATAACAACTTGGAGAAACTGGTGCTGCTCCATCATAAAGACATGAACAGTGGAAGAGCTGCTAACCAGAAATGTATTCACTGGCCATCAATCCATGTTTTCTTAGCAATGATAAATATGTGATGTGTCTAACTGATGGATGGCTCAGTCACTGCCTGCTTCCTGTTTCTAGCACCACTATGACAAATAAATATGGATATGCTGCGGGTGGGCTTGGGATTTGTACTGTTTGGGTTTTTTGAAAAGAAATACTCAGTCTTCTCATGGTCATTGTCTGACAAAATTAACTTTGAGTGACATCCCTGAATAAAGTAACCAAATAACCTTGCAACATTTTTTTCTAGCAAAGTTAGAAAATTATCTCCCATGCCAGCAATTAGGATGAAGACATGTGTCTGCATTTCTTGCAACGATGGATGCATATTTCATTAAGAAACTATGGAAACCAGGAGCCTGAATTTTCAGAGCAAAAATATTATGTTAAAACCAGAAGCTATACACTCAGTAGCACAGAGTGAAGCAACAGTTGTACATAAAACTGTACTGGGACAAGGATTAGTACTTTGCATGGCAAAACGTGAACAATTACAGCACATGAAAAGACTGTGTTTCCATTTACTTATGAAGGATTATTATATACACAGAAATGTATATACAGGTCTACACACACTGATTTCTAAACTAAATGCACCTTGTCTACCATACTATGGGTTAAATTACTGTTTCTGAAAGCACAATCTTCTCAAAAGTTCATTAGGCTTTGGAAGAACTTTGGGATTTTGATCCACCCTATTGTGCTGCATTTCAATTGCGAGGTTTGAACAAAGGTTTAAGAGGAGCCCCAAATTCAGGAAATGATATCGAAATAATGAAGCCATACCTCTAAAGAGCATATTTATATGAGAATAGCTCCACAGAGTGCTTGCCACAGAGCAGGACCCTTCTTTCCAAGGCTGTCACATGTAGATTAAAGACCACTGCTACACATGAAAGATTAGAAAGAAAAGATCATCCTCAAGCAATTTTTTGAACATCTTTCCAGAGCTACTGCTTGAATCTGCAGTTCTCTCGCTCAATTTTTTTTTTACTTGCAATTAGATTAGACATATTTCTGCCACACATTTGCTTTGAAACACTGAACACATGTTGGATTACAAATACGACTTGTTTCAACACGCTAAACATTCCAAACCTCTGTTAACACACACAAAACAGCTACAATTATAACACTACTCACATTTTTTGTGCCAGGTATTAATTACAAAGAACTGGAACTCAGAGCATAGCTCAGTCCAGTAAACATTATTAATAACCATGGATCGTGGGCATTATTCTTAGAATGCAATTTGAAACACTGGTATGTACAATTTCAGTACTATGATTATTCACTTTGGGCTGTTTAATAGACCTGTCTCAATAATATTTTACTGATTCAAATCAACTTTAATTAACATCTGTAAAGCACTTTATCATGGAAGACATTACGTGAATGCCAGGGATTTTTCCTGCAATATGACTTTAACCAGTACTCCTACTATTCATTATTTATGAATCATAAAAAGTTGTTTGATACTTCACAAACAAAATGCCAGATTTTCTGTGCTTGTATGCCTCAGAATGAAGAGAAATATAAAAATAAGTTATTGGTTTGCTTTTTGCCAGTTTATCTTGACATAACATCAGCTCAAAGACTTGCATCATCAGAAAAACTTGGTGGATCTAAGGAGAATCTTAAAACTCTTTTGATTTCAAATCAGCTGTATTTTGATTCCAAGTACAGAGTCAGCCACTTGATAGTTTAAAAGATGTTTAAAGGCTTAGAATAAACAATTCTAAAAACCCCAGCTAATTGCAGCCGAAAATATGAGATTTGCTTCAGAGAATCAGCTTTTATTTTTCCTAAGCTGCTAATTCTAGCATTTCTCAGAGGGAGTTTTCCGTCCTTTAGGTATGCAAATCAATTTTATACATATTACTAATTAGAATTATAATGAATGTGCCTTTGGAATACACATTGGCCTATTTGCTCATTAAATGGAGGGTAAAGAAACAGCCTTGTGATTTGCTCTCTTGATCCATCCCGTTGCCCTCCCAGCCACGTGTCACCTGCTCCGTATGGTCCCTCCAGCAGGGCCCAGGGCAGCAGCAGGAGCTTGGGGAGCAAACACTGCTCTGATGCTGAACACCCCCTGCTGTGGGCACTCACTGCTGGCATTTTAGAGTGTAGACACATCAAGTATGAGCCTGAAAATCTCTTCACACAACTCAAGTAATCTTTTGAGGTCTGAAATGTGATTGCTCATATAATTTATCTTCTACATTTTTTCATAATTAGAGATGATAAAACTACCACGCTTGTCTTGTAGCCCAGTGAAAAGATCTCCTTGTGCAGCTTATTTTATTTCAAGATATTCCCATAAGTCTGATTCTTTACAGGCACTTCAGGTGAATGGTAAGCTGTCCACTAAACAATAAAAACACTAGATGACAAATACCACAAGAAAATATTAAAGGAAAAGAATATAGACAGATACTTGGCCAAAATCAAGACTGGAGCAATGGCTACAAGTTAAGAAGATTCAAGATTTTCTCACGAGAAACCATTAAAGCCCTCCAGCAAAACCCTACATGTGCCCCAACAAACCAGGGTGGAAATGCTTTAAGATTACTACCCACTTAGAAACAGGAAAAGATACAATATTGGAGAATGCAGTTCCACAGAACTTCTTCTATACTTAAACATATTAAAGGAAAAAACGGATCATAATAAAAGGAGGCAGGAGCTACAGACCTGGAAGATTAATCAATGACAGGTTAGACATAACTGACATATCAGGTTGCATACAGGCTAAGAATATGCATGGCATGGCTTCAATTAAAAGCCTGGAAATCAGCACTGAAGAACCCTTGTACAAGGATCCAGCTCTAGAGCACAGCTTCAATTTTAGTTCAATCAGTCTACTTTTTGCAATTGACATCTAAACTGATCCCAGTTCAAAGGCAGTAAAAATATTCACTTGCTCCTGGGGCTGCTCTAAATTCAACCCTATTTTAATTCCTCTCCAGAATCCCCATCTCACCCCAACCCTAATTCTCTCCCAAAGCCAACTGCTACAGAACCTTTCATATATAGTCACCTTTATACTATTTCTGAATAACCAAGGCTCTGGTTTGCATTGCAAATACCTGCACCTGCAGTTTAAAAACAATCCCCTGATGAGCTGCAAACCAAAGAAAAAAACCCAACCTTGTATAAGGTTCAGGAAGACAGTAAATCTCAAACTCCATTACATCAGCTTTTACAGTCACTTGATGGGAAAGGTAACCCTAGCTATGAATATTTTAGTGAGAAGAAGCCACATCTTATCATCTCATCAAAATATACACACACATAATTCTTTTCTATTACTGTTTTATAAAACAAAGCTCTGATTGTGCATTGCTAGGTAGGAGTATTAATACTCTTTTACAAGACCTCTCAAAGCACTTCAACAAGACAGGTGCTGTTACATTCATACTTCCAATGCAGAGCACAAGGTCATTTGTACGTGGCATAGCCGGGAGCAGAGCTGGATCCTCCTACTTCTTTATTTAGCTACTGCACTAAAGTGCAAATACAAAGCATTCCTACAAAGCATATCATGGCACTGGGAATTTGAAGTGCTTATTGTAGGCATATTCCTTACCAGTTATAATATAGATGAAGCTGATGGTGAACAGGATGGAATTTTCTCTATCACTATTGCTCTAGGAAACAAACTTTGCTGGTTAGTATGAGCACATTATCATACCATTTCCCAGCCCATCTATTAAACAAATTAAAAACTTTCTAGCCCCCATACTGATATCACATACTAAGCTATTTTCTTGCCTTCAGGTGTTTGTTGAAGGGCTCTTTAGCATAATGAGAACCAGCTATGCTTGCCATGAATTTCACAGCAACCACCAAGAAAAGTCTATGGGGAAACTATTGGCTAAACTTATGCACAAAGCATAGTTTTGGCTGTGCTTGCGTGCACTGTGACCAGCAGGCACCAGCACATCAGGATCTACTCATGCAACACCCAACTGGTCTCAGCAGCAGAAAGATGCAGGAATAAACAGTTTGGATGATTCAGTATTGGACAAGAACTGGTCACTTTGCAACCTTCACTTCTTGGGGAGATATAGATGGTTAAACAACTGCAGCAGTTTTCAAAACAGGGACTAGATTTTTCTCTTATACCTGTTGACACTTCAAAAGCTCCTTCATTTTACACAGCATCTTACATTACATTCTTACAAGAGGGAGGAGAGCCATCAGTCAATTACTGGAAGCAAGGCTGGAGTAACCCATTCAGTCACAAGTGAGTGACTTTAAATGAATATGAACACAGTCTTGGGCACAGAGTGATTTCCCGAGGAAGGTTTTGTTTTAACTTCCTTTTATGTCAACACGTTGCCAGGAAATATAAACCTGCATGTGTTTTATGTAATTCAGTATAGCAAGCACCTTTAGGCAGCTAGAAAAAAACATTAATAAAGAGAGGTACTCACTTGATTCTCCCTAGTTATGTTCATTTGTCATGTTATATTTTGATTTTTAACAATCTATCAGAATAGACATATGCATTATATTCACTGCTTTTACTTCTCCTTTGTTAATTTCATAAACAACATAAAAATCCGAGATTAAAGAGCCACAAAGTGCAGTGCTTTACTGCATACTAATGGATAAGGTAGACACTTTGTCATGTTTTCCCCCTCCGTGGTGGCTGGCAGAGACCTAGGTCTAATGGGCAGCTCATTAGCCTAGGTGAGCAGGGCTGTATTCCCAGTACTGCCACTGGTGCATGAATTCAGGAATGACACTTTGCTTCCCTCTGCCTCTGGGTGGATCCACAGTTTAGGAAATGATGTGACTGATGTACCAAGGACATAGATATTCTGACTAACAGTACGATGGTAACTGTGCTACTACTGCCATTTTGCAGAGGGGAAACAAAGCTAATGAGCTCACGTTCCTCATTTCAGCAGAACTATACAACACTCAAAACTCATGGCAAAACCAAACAGACCGTGAGATTTCTCAACTCAGTATATCTGTGAGTCTGAAAGCACGCAAGGAGCTATAGAAAGATTAGACATTTGCAAGAATATAATTACAACCCTAGGTATTATTGATAACTCTAAGGAAACCTCCCCAGCCCTTAAAATACTTCAGAAGGAGTATAAACTGCTGTGCTGCAGGGTAGAGTTCCTTAGGCTACAACTGCCTTTTGCTTGGGTTGCCTCTGAGGCCTGTGGTTTAAACCCTGTCTGTGACAGCTATGCACTACATAGACACTGCACTGATCCAATACATTAACTTCCATCTTTTTGTCCTGAAAATGCTGTAAGTTTTATAGAAAACTTGCTGCTTTCCTCCTTCATTGCATTTACTGCACAAATGACCCAGTATACAAATTTAATGTCTATTTTTGAAAAACTGCAGACAGTATTCCAGCCCAATACTGACCTACTCAGGCTCTTTTATCTCTCGAATGGTCAGTGCTGACATGTACTTAAGGAGGCTGAGAAAACAATGACAAAATAAACACCAGCTAAAGAAAAATAATTTCTGCCATTGACTTAGATAGCTCAGGATGCCTGCACATGATCAAGTCTGCTCTGGCTGAAGTCTGTTATGATCTACCTAGAGATGATGACTTTGGTTGGCTGTGTAGTTATTGCAATTCCAGATGTCACTATTGATTTAGACACTCACTGACATTTTTCTGCATGGGCAGACATTATTGTAAGCACTATTTTGTTGTTACGGCTAATGTATTTGCAAGCAAATTGTTCAGCAGATGACCACTTGCTTGATTTTCAACCATTATGTCAATTATACCCCTATGTATATATTCCTCAAGGAGGACACTAATTTCATTAGAAATATTTGTTATATTTTACCAGCATTGTCATGACACCAAGGTTTAATTGTATGGGTGTTTTAGAGTTTTCCTTCCTTAACAATAACCATATGTTTTGGCATTTTATGGTGTTCCTCTGCATGGGAAGAGGAGGATGTGATGCAACACCCAAGGATGACAGCCTTATGGAAACCATGTCAGCAAAAAGAAAAAAGTTGAGATATGCTTTATGATGTGGGTTAAAAATCAATCCTGGTTTGACTTCATTTTTTACAGTAAGATTCAGGTAGAGAATTCTGGGGTTTTCACTCTCCTGTTGAGCTTTATTTTATTGGTGCTCTATTTTTTAAAATAGAGTTATGGGTGTTTCCCATAGTAATGTCACCATCAAACAACTTAAGAACAGAGCTCTTTACACTTTCCCTGGGCAACCTGTTCCAGGGTCTCACTACTCTCATAGTGAAGAATTACCTCCTAATATCTAAGGGAAAGGAGGCCCAGTGATGGTCAAGTACATGAAGGCATCTGCAAGGTTTCCTCTGAGGACAGAAACAGACTTCATGGTTTAGATGCCAAATTATATTTAATTTATCATCTATGAAGCTGTAATATTTCACCTAAGCTGAAAAGGAAGAAAACAGCAGCAAATCTCATTTCCCAAAGAGAAGTGCCAACACTCCTTCCTCTCAATAATCAGGTATCTAAAGCAATAGCTTATGGACCGCAACGAAGTACATCTAAACATGATGAATGTAATGGACTAGAGAGGGTATTTTGAATACAGAAGTGAAAGATTACTACATAGAACAAGAATTAATGCAATGATTCTTACCTCTTTTTCCTGATTTGGTCTGGGCAACAGGGAGCACTAAGCATTGCCAGAGAAGTGCTGGTCCCAAGCAACAAAGTCTGAGACAAGACTTACTTCCAGCATCAGCAGACTCGAAACCAGTCTGAGAGCAGGAGCAGCAGAGCATTTTGTATGGAATTTCTCACACAGTGGGGAAGGAGAAAGTGGGGTCACAAACATTGAAATTTTTCATGGTCACTCTGCCTGGACCTCTTGTGAAACTTTGGAAGGCAAAGCTGGAGATGCTTCTGAGAACTCCATATACTGCAAAAAAACCAAAAAATACTGTGAGTATTTATCAAACATATTCCATGTTGCATTGCTCCTATCCTTGAAGGTTTGAATTACATTTTCTAAAACTAGTTTTATTCAATCTTCTCCATTGTAACTCTAGAAAAGAAGGGAGGCTGCAGCAGAAGATCTTTAAAGGTCCCTTCCAACTCAAACCATTCTATGGCTCTAAGTGGAGACTTCACGTTGTCAACTTTTCTTGGAAAATTATATAGACATTTTAGCAGTTACCCAACTTTTTCAAGCATGAACTTAACATGCACCTTTCCATTTTCAAGGAAACAGAAATTCAGAAACTGCAGAACTACTTTTTGGTTACCACAAATTGCACATAAACACAAAGCTAGCTCTGTCAGGGATCTCAGACAGTTATTAACGATATTTCTAGTGACAGCGATGAGCAGCATTTGCATTTTTCTGTCTCCCAAATCTCTTATTCCAGACACACATTGCTGGCTCTGTCCACAGGGCCATTTCTCCAGTTCCATTCAGAGACAGGCAGGTAAGAATTCTCTTAGGGAACCCTATAATTATACTCAATAAAACATCACAGAAACATATCAAGCAGAAAGGGAAGAGAGATGATCTCATGGAGGCAGATATTTCATTTCACTAATGTATGCTATTCACCATTCCTCAGGGAAGAACAGCTACAAACTTCTCTCAGGAAGAGCCAGGAAATAAACAGGGACTATACTAACGCCTTGTTCCGTATCTGTAGTTGCCAAAATGATTTGAATATTCTGAGCTTTCCAAGTAAAGATTTAATTAATGGAGGAGATAGAACTATTCTTACAGACTATATGAAAATTAATTAGCCTTCAAGAGCAGAAAATGATGAGCAACAAGATTCAGAGGAAATTAAATTAACAATGGATGTCATTAAAAAGAAGCTGTGTTTAGACTGGAATGCCACATTACTTTGTGATAAATCAAAGCTTTCAAAATGACCATTTTCTTTTGCTGTACAAATTAAGGGGAAAGTATTGTCATTTGATCCTCCAGATGTTCATGTAGATTCCAGAGTTCTAAAAGACTGCTCAGGGGGAATTATCCTCAACTGACTTTTCAAGCTTTACCTTATTTTTGCAGACAGAGCACCTACAGATGTAGTCCTCACAAGAGGAAAGTGCAGTCATTTCAAGGCTGGCTGCAGCCTGCAATAGGACTGCCTTTCTGCCAGGAAACAGCTGTTTTCCAGATAAAAGATACACAGAGTTCACATCAAGTAGCTGCTGTATACATAGAGACTTTGTTGAATTTGACACTCCCCTACAAGGAGACATCACCATCCAAGTTTAAGTTTCAGACTGAGTCTTATTAAACTAGGGACTGGGGGGGCACATCGTGGTAAAACTTTGAAAATCCCTTCTGTAGATCACTGCTAGTAACTTATGCCCAACTACAAATACTGAAGAACTACTTCACATGCATGTGCATACCTTGATTGTTTTGCTACTTATTAAAGCAAGACAAATGATAGAAATTAAAGAAATGATGGCCAAAATCATGTATGTTTATGAAGTAAGGCCTTGGTCCTGTAACACATACTCACGCTTAACTTCATTAGACCAACTGGCCTCACTGCCTTCATCTCAGGAAAGGGAAGTTAAGAATTTGCCATCATCTTGATCCAGACTTGCAAATATAATAATATAAACTACTTATTGTACCCTTAACCAGTTTTATCTGTCAACAGCTACCAACTTAGTCTATTTGTCTTGACACCTTCCTGTGCTGTCATATGCATAAATTCAATTGGTTGAGATGGTTTAATTTTAGGATACACAAGCTGAGGGGGATCATTACAGACAATCAGGTGCTTGATATCTAAGACTTTACCTTGGAAGTTACTGAAGACTCTGGGCCTGATCCAGTAAAACACATTTGATATTAAACACTATTATTAACAACAACAACAACCTATTATACAGCAGCTTTTCTTGTTTATAACGAGCAATTAAAAAAAAAAAAGCAACTTGAGAAATAGAGATGGTGAGATGGAAATGATTTTGAAAAAGATAACCTACAACACAATATCAGGAGCAGGAGAAACCCCATAGTTTCCTGATTCCTAGTCTAATCCTTTATCTACACCACATAATCTATTACTTGCTACATTAGATGTTCCTTTCTCAGAGCTGGATCGGCCAGTATATTTGTACCTCATCTAACATAAATATGCAATAACTTTTTAAATGGTGCCTGTTTAATTAGACTGTACTGGATAAATCAATCTGCAAACAATGTAAAGAAAACATATCTTAATATTTATAGTTATCATGAAGAATTTAGTGATGCCAATACACTATATCACCAATGTTAATTTCATCAGGAATAAATTGTACTTGGATGACACTGATATATTATAATTAAAACTAACGATCCATTGATTCTGCTCCAGAAATCCAGTTAAGATGACAAATACCCTTCTATTACCGACCAATGAATAAATATTAAATGCTTACAAAAGTCTAGGAGATAAATTCTGCATTCAGTTATACCAAGGTTCATATGTCAGTAAGAAGTATGAATGATAGGAAAGCCTGTGATGTTTTGGAAGCACACTGTGAAAGAGACAGCGTGCCAGCAATTCCCATGAGAAATCAGCTGGAACAGTGCTCCAGTTTCACTCTAAGAGCTACCAGAGGAATTTCAAGCCATAAAGAACCTCTGCTGTGCCCTGCCCAAATGCAAAAGTATGTCTGTACAGTCACTATAGATTAGAACTATTCACATGTAAGGTGTTAGAAATATTATTTGACTAGCTTTTCAAAAGCAATTTCAACATCAGCCATATCTAGACTCCTCCATGATCATGTTAGCTCTTTCCAAGAAAAAAGCTGCTGCTGAGTACCCCAGATTCAGTGCCAATAACCCCTAAATGCTTAACTAATTTATCAGAGGAAAGTGGAAGAGAACACCAGAAAGGAATGAATCTGAATCAACCTGAAATGCATTTTAATTCATTGTTTACCTTAAACATAATTCAGGACAAAATAAAATACAGGTTCTTCTTTCCTCTCAGATAAAAGGCTCCTGGATTCTGCAGACACAATTACTTGAATCTTTTACTTTCACGCAATTAATTGTTTTTGTTGCACCATTTTCCTACGGTTAGACCTGAAAAGAATGGACCCTCCTTTCACCACAGAAAGCAGAGACAGACTCTTCTGAGTGTTTAATAAAAGGTCATAAAACCAGACTTGTACTTCATAGTAAATCTCCACCAGAACTAAAGGAATCACCCACGTTTCAGCCTTTCCTGGTTCTACTGTTGACACCAATTGCCAGTGAAACAATTACATTTGCCAACTTTTAAAAAGTTTAGACAAACTTGTTTTGATTTACACAGGCATATTATCATAGGTCTCACACACCCAGAAGAACCCTTCATTCATAACACTGGTTTGACTAACATGGCCACAAAATGCGGAAAACATTTTTGTACCACTAACTGTCTAGAAAGTCTAAGGGATTTGATCATCCAGCAGTGGTAAAAAATTAAACACCTTCACAGAGCAACTCCAAGCAGCTACACACCTTTAAACAGCAAATGACCCTCTTATCCCATCTGCTTGGATTCTAACACAAAACACATCTCTCTGTAACTCAAGGGAAGAAAACGTCCCTATTTCCCCCTCTCTTTGGCTGACCCAGTGACAACTACCCACACATTTCAGAGTGAGGACACCATTGCTTTGACAATACAAATGCAGGGACAGCAGTAACACATAAACCTGTATTTGAGCACAGAGAAATACAAGCAGAGAGGTGAAGGGCATTTCCCAAAGGACTGAATTCATACGTAGCTTAATTAAGACTTTTCCTGCAGGCCTAAATGATTCATTGGGCCAATTGTTATTGTTTTTTAGGAAAGCATGTTTAATTTACAAATTAGTTGATTACAGCAATATGCATAAGATATTAAATGAAGTATTAATGTAATACAACCCAAATGACACATGATAAGCTATATAAACATACATACACAAATTTGTTTTAATATGTTAGCTTCCTCTGCCCTCTGTCAGTCTGACTACCTTAGCATAATCCATGTTTCTAATTATCCCCTGGTATGCCTTGCATATAAATAGCTAATTAGATAGTGTCCCTGTCAGCTATGAAGTATGTAATATCTGAAAAAAAGACTCCTTTGGAAGTTTAATTTAGGATAACAGATTGTGCTATCCAACTGAAGAATTATAGCTTTCAGTTTACTAAGATGTTTGTGCATTTAATATCAACCTCATGCTATTATATTAGTGCCCCCATCCAGTAGTTTTATTCCTTTTAAAAAAAATCGTTCTGTCTAAAACTTGTTCAGTAATTACAGTAACATGCTTAAGATATATATATAAAAAAAATCACTCTGCAAATGATGACTTTTTAACATGTGCATCCACTGTCTGCTGAATATAGTGAGCAGAAATTTAATATCAACCTCATGCTATTATATTAGTGCCCCCATCCAGTAGTTTTATTCCTTTTAAAAAAAATCGTTCTGTCTAAAACTTGTTCAGTAATTACAGTAACATGCTTAAGATATATATATAAAAAAAATCACTCTGCAAATGATGACTTTTTACATGTGCATCCACTGTCTGCTGAATATATGCTGAGCAGAAAATTCTCTAGGAATCTGGCAGCTACTCTGTGATATTCCTGCAAACTTCAGCTCTCCACAGCAGCACAACAGTTTGCTTCCTTAGTCTTGAAAATATGAAAAAAAAATCTTTATACTTCTTAGCTCTTCCCCTGGCTGAGGTCTTCCTGCTCTGCTTGGCACAGAGCTGTTTTCTGGTGTGCTACTTGCCTGCCATGAATGGGATCTTTAAAGCCTCAACTTCTAAGGAATTTTTTTCAGCATTAAATACATTCACATATTTTTAGAAAGTAAGTATTTACACCTGAAAATAATTTTGAATATCAGAATCTTCTGTAGTAGCATGGACTGTTTTATTAGTAACAGGGTAGCAATGTATGTAAGCATCTTCAAGTGTTCTTGATTAGATAAGTAGTAATTCACCAGATAAAAACTTTCACTAATATTTGGAAGGTGGCAATGAATGGCAACAAGCACAAACCATCTAGGACTCATTTCCACAGACAACACTGCCCTGGAGTTCCCTCTATATGTGAAATCAAACATCTGAACACAACACTTTTTTCCTGCTGGATTTTCACTGGCAAAGACAGTGACAGTTTTTCCCACTTGTCTGAAGTTTTTTGCTTATTAGAGTCCCTTGCCCACATGAGGGAACTTATGCTTTCAACATTATAATATATCATAGCAACCTGCATTACTTTCAGTAAATATATTCCTGTGATTATTTTGTATATCATCAGCAAGCTTAAATGAAAATGACAATGTCTAGAGACACACTTAGCTGATAGCTGTATTTATTCTGTATGGTTATGCTCTGGCTGTTGAAACAGCTGTAAAATACACAAATGAGAAGGTAGATTTCCTAGAATCTCAGAAAAATGAGACAGCCCAGACTGAGGTATTTTAGATACACAGACATTGCAAAATGGATCTGCTCTGATGTGCTTATTGCAGGCTAAAGTAGGGAGGGTTTTTAAAGCTTTGTAGGGTGTCAGTAAGAGGATGTCTGTCTATCCAGTTCAGTTATCAATGCGTCTGTTATCAGGTGTTTATCAGGCTGTGATGACTCCAGTAAAGAAATCTCTAGAGGAGCCACATGCTGCTTCTGTAGTAATACTTATTTTTCCTTTTAAAGCAGACCTAAGAGTTTCCCCTCCCTGATGCAAAGTTACGATAACATGATTATTTTGAATGCGTTGGATGGAGAATGTCAAACTCTTGAAATCACACAAGTTTTTCCCAGAATGCTGTTCTTTGCACACGAGAACTATGAACTGACATCCAGCTAAAAGACATGGATTATGCTTTGCTAAATCCTAAATCCTGGCTTAAGCTTCATTCTGGGTAACACCAGTATGAGGTTTGATGTGCAGAGTCCTTGCACCCATACTGCCCAGCACCCATGACTGTACACGTTAAAGAAACTATTTATCCACATGGACTTAGAGTTATGAGAAATTAGCCACAGAATATGAGACGCAACTGATACTCCCTCCTAACAAAGCATTCTCACAAGTCTCCAGGCTTTCTTCACAGGATAAATTCACTGCTTTGCATCAAAGATCTTCAGCAGTTAAGGGCAAGGTTAGATTTTTCTGCAAAGATGTTTTCAGACAGATGCCAGCTTGAACAGCCTACACAATCAAAGTCGCTCCTGTTAATTATGAATCTTGCCTCATCTGAATGACAAGCACCTCTGCATCTGGTACAAGTCATGTTGCTAACATTTTTGTCAGGTGCTTGTCTTCATTTAGCAATTAAACTAGCACAGCACTGAGAGGAGGCTCTTTAATTTGCATTGCAGTTCACTGCAAGATGCCTAGAAGCAGCAGCACAGTGAAAGATCTCAGGATAGGAAAAGAAAAACAAAACAAAACCAAAACACCACGAGGTTTTGGTATAGAAGCCTTCCAAGGTAATTCAGAGCCCAAGCAGGTTCCTGCTCCTAAGGAATTGCAATGGGAGCTGGATGTCTACTTGCTATTCTGTATGTGTCAGCTCTGCTGGTGGAGCGACCAGTGTCATGGTTCAGGATCAGACTGGTTCAATGCTTTTCTGCAGAAGAAACTTCAATTCTAAACACATTTCTGCCCTGTTTCCATCTGGTCTTCCATGTCTTTTGGAAAAAAAAATATCTTCAAAATACTTTGAGAAAGAATCTTTTATTTAACTCAAGAGATAAAATATCTTCGTTTCTCTTTCATTCTGCACTTAGAAACTGTGGTGCAGCTCCAACACCTATGTGTTCTCAGCCTCTGGTAACCTCTTACTTGCTGTTGTTGGTCAAGACACAAGGTCTTATGGTGTGACCATGACATACATTCAACTATTATGCGGCATCTTAAACAAAAATGTACTGGCACTCTTGCTTGGCAGGTTAAAACAGTGTAGCAGCTGCAAACCATGACATCCATTTTTCATGTGTAAGTATATTCTATTTTAGGCCGATAAGCAGAACACCAATAGTTCTGAGTAGCAAATTCCCTGTTCTAATCACATGTCTCAAGCTCTTCTATAGGATACTCTGGGCAAGGCTTTTTTTGGTGATTAAAGTCACTTGAGATTGATAGATAAAGGTGTAAGACTGGAAGAATCTAAATGTGAACCTGCTGTCAAGCCACTTTACAGCATTACCTGAGGCATGCTGTACTTACCCAGATATGCACCGCCTGTCATCTCATATTGCTTAAATACTTTAAGTCTTTATTGCTATCACAGTTCATGGTAACTTTTCCCATCATTCCTACATTTATATCTTTGCTCCAGGATAATTATCTGCTCTTCTAGCTCTCTCTGAGCTGCTTCACTGAGTTTCAGTCTGTCTTGATGAAAGATAAAATATTTTTCTCCTTTCTTATCTTTGATATGCACTCAGATGCAGATGGTAAGAGATCTTGGGGCCTACTAATTTTGAACTAGTCTCCCATTTTAGCTGAAAGAGTATGCCACAGTTTCTGCTCTTCCCAAATCCTTTCTAGAACCAGCTAAAGGAAAGTAATCTTCATGCTTTCAGGGTTTCACAACCCCAGGGAGGAAGGACAGGTTCTCCCCTGTGCACACACCACAACTCTGTAGCTGATGTCGCAGGACAGAAGGAGCCCGATTCTTATTTTAACTAAAACCGCAAATTCTTCTTAACTTTTCTGTAAGAAACTCTTTAGCTGGACTCAAGCTCTGCCTATTCCATTCCCCTCAGGAAACTTCTGCTAGCAGTAATGGGTATGTTTCAGGCAGGTAACCTTCCCTTAGCTCCACAATCTCCCCTCTTTTACATACAACAAAACTTGGACTCCATTGCCTCCAAATGCTGGGGATGGTTATGAGAGAGGAAAGTGAAAGGGAGGAAGGTCTCACAAATTTGACTTTTCAGTTAAAAAAAATATATAACTACTAGCATGGTATGTGAATTCAGGACTGGATGGTTCAAAAGGGTTAATTTATTGTGTAAGCACCTTAATGAAGTGGCCAGATGTTTCTCTGCAGGTTCTGAGACCGCAGTTATGAAAACTAAGCCCACCTAAAACATGCTTTCCTGAAAGTGATTCCCCTTTGGTTCCCTCAAGTTTCTCAGATGTAATTAAACTGACATTAAAAAAACCCCAAACAAAACAAACAAAAACCAAACCCAAAATAAAACATCTAGCTGTGAGACCTGTGACAGATTTAGGAGGAAGGCAGCAGCATCTTTTGGAAACACCCCATCCAAACACTGCGTAGAGAAGAAAAACACCAGTGGTATCACTGGTGCTTTCAAGTCGCAGTTTCAGTTTAGCAGTAGTGACTAGAGGTAATCTGGAAAATTGTCCACCTTCCACTTCAAGAGCTGGAGCCACTGTTTAAAGTCTGGTTGCTGCAGTGGGAGTTGAGTTTTAATGAGTTTGAAGTTTTTGTCATATGTTTCATTTCTTCTCTTTTCAAATGAATTAAGGCTGCATTGAGCTGCAGCACCCAAAGCTAATCTGTCCAGTTCCCTGCCGCGCTCTTCAAGTGGATCATAATAATATAGTAAATGAGAGCAGTGACCTGGGAGATTAGAAGAAAGATTAATACCTGTGCTACATCATGGAAATGCATGCATATATATATTTATATCAAGGATGCATACAAAATACATATATTTCAGGTATCTCAGGTAAAGTAGTGACACTGGGTCTGCAGCGTAAACAGAACATTGTGTATTAAAATAAAATAAATTTTAAAAATAAATACACTACAAATTCCATTCTTCAAACATTTCTGGATTGAATCAATACAAGCTATCAAAATTGACAGGCAGTATAACATGACATAACAAGGAAGAACAGTACTCTACAAAAGCCACGTTTGTTGCACAAACACACACCTTATTTATGCCCAGTTACAAGTACTAGTAAGGTCCCAACAAATGACAGCTGATGCTTTATTGCTACCCAAAAACATATCAAAATCCATTTAAATATCTTAAGGCAAGCTTGGAAAGATACACTTCCACATGTCTATGTCAGCATTTTGGTGCAGCAGAGTTTGGATTTCTCACCCTGAAGGGAATTCAGCCCTCAGTGCAGTGACAGGACAAGGCCTTTGGAGCACTTAAGCATCCAACAGAGCTGAAATGTGGCTTGAGCTTTGCACCAGCCTCCCCCTGACCTTCCCTGGGCTACATTTCAGCTGTCTTGAATGCCTTCAGCGAGGACTAAACCCAAGAAGTAGCAGTAAGCAATAAATATGAAACCTTCAGGCACAAATTTAAAGACAAGATAGCTTCTCTCTTCTTGGCTTATCCAAGTCCAGGCAGAAGTCTTCTATCATACTTTGTCCAAAATGTTTTTGATTAACATACCATGCATGAAAATACTTTGTCCATCATAATCAGGGACAGAATTGCAGGGGGCTCCAAAACCCTGAATTTTTGTACACTGAAGCTGAAAAACATGTGTTGTGGCTGGGGAATATAAGACACACTCTCAGTAAACTTAATTAAAATCTATACTGCAGATTTTCAAGTAGTTTTCTTGTCCCCAAAATACACGTGTTTGCTCATGTGAAGCAAAGCTAAACAAAAAAGTTGATATTATCATAGCAAGAAAAAGAAAAGGGCCTGGAATGACTAAGTAATTAATGCAGGCCTTTTGATTAAAGTCACTTTGCCTTCAACATCATGACTTAAAACGTGCTCCAGGCCTGCATTAATAACCCACTAGCACATGGCTTCCCTGGTTGTTTAATTATTTACAATTTTTATTGCTTGTTAAAACAAAGCAACCTTAATGAGATTAATAAAATTATTTTCTTACTTAACTTATACTTATGAACCATAAAAAATGCAGTTTCACTCCTCTCCCCGATAAATGGGAAGCAAACCTTCAGTTCTCCTCTGGCCTGCCTGGCTGGAATTTCTCACTATACAATGAAGTGCTGCAGGGATGTCTCAGGGGAAGGTGGGTGCGGTGAACCCTGCTCTTCTTGGGGAATTGCAGTCGATTGCTGCCAGTACCACAACAGAGCTCAAGGAGAGGTTCTCAATGCTCAACTGCTAATGCTCAGTCTAAACAATAGCTCAATACCCAGCCTTGAAGTGGGAAAAAGGACAGGCCCCACTGGGAAGGGGATCCAGCAGAGGCACTGCATGCTGGAGATTAGATTCATGTCTCATCCACACACTTTGTGCACAAGTAAAAGGGCTAAGCTTAGTATGGATTTTTAAATCACAACTGTTTCTCAGGTTACAGCTCTGGTAAAACCCGGCCAGAGTGCTGGCTAAAGCAGCTGGGATGGATAGTCTGAATAACATCATATGGAACCACTTTATTTTAGGAAATTGGCCATCAAAAGCAGAAGTGCCACTTGCAATTAGGAAAAGCTTTCCTGCACACCTCATAGTTTATTAGTATATGAAATTCTGTGTTCTAAACTCTGCACTGAACAAAACAGGTGCAGCTTTTCCTCTACAAAATTATCCACAGCAGCAAGGCAAACCTACCTCTCATCAAAAGTGACTTTTATTTAGATTCCACCTTTACAATCCTTAAAATGTCATACTTCTCAGAAGTCAGCAAAGGAACACTTTCACATATTCTTATCTAGGATATACACTATTTTTTTCTTCAGAAGTTATTGAATAAACTGTTTATTTTGAAATACACTTTGACACACTTGTGCAATTTAAAGATATTTCATAAAATAGCATTTTCAAAGTCCAAGAAAAACATGTGATGCATTTAGAAAGATCTGTTTATAGTTACTAGGTTGAAATTCAGATATACCTAAATTAAAAATACACAAACAGAAAAATTACTTAATGCAATTTTGAGCATCAGCCTAAGGCTTATTCTTCCATATCTTCCTATTCCTTTTCTTTGTGCAATGACTTTGGTATTTCTGTGAAGGACATTGCTTCCTGAAAAAGCATCTACTAAGAGCATTATTAATTACAAGAAGACCACATTAAAAAAAAAAAAATCTACTTGGGCAATAAATACCTCATGTAATATATGCACATCAGCTCAAGTGAATTTGGATAGCTAGAAACAGCTTTGCATAATACTGAAAACTCCAAGAATTTAGTATTCTGTGATCACTTTTCTTAGAAATATTTGATTAACTGAGGAAGATAAATAAATTCAATCAGACAAAGCCTACAGAACCTATTCAGTGTAAGGCTATCATTTGTACCATTAATAAGACTAATTGCCATCAATCAATTTGTTTCAGTAGCAGTGAAAATGAAAAACCTGGAGCAAAGTAAGGGCTTGCCTTTCAGAGTAGTTCATTGGTACATGCTGATACTGTAAATCACCTACCAGTTTCAACAGAAAAATTCCCTGTAAGAAAAAAAATTCAAAAGGAATCTTGCAATTAATTTAGCCTTAAGTATTCACAATTGGAAAAAGTACCTTTGCACACAAAAGCAGAATTTGAAGCCTAATTTTAAAAGACATTTTGATTTCATTGTTCCAGGTGATGATACTTAATAAGGTCCCCCAGCTGCTTCTGAGGATCTGCAATTGTAGCAGAGCAACAGAATCATAGTCCGCACTCAGGTGGCAAAGCCTGCTTGAAGTACTAAGACCTGGAACTGCCAAGGACTTTGGTTTGTCCTCTTATTCCATTCTCTGCCGCATCACCCACTGCTGCTGGTCTGGCTCAGCCCATGGCTGCCTCTGCTGCTGCCTTGTGCATCTTGCATCTCACCACAACTCCTTAGACCACAGGGCTGTCCTTTGTCTCTTCTTTTGAACTTCTTTGTCAGAGATATTCTTTTTTTTCAAACAAATAATATCCTGCTTAACATCTCCTGATTTCATTACAGCTGACTTTGTACAATGCTATCCAGTGGCAAATGAACCCACATGCACATGGATAGATGGGGCACCTAAAACAGATTTATATCTTCCCTTGATATTATAACACTAACAAGTTTAGTACTCATGAGTTGCAGGCTTCCTAGTGGCATCTTTATGAGGCTCAGCTGACTCTCCACCAAAATTTATACCTGCTCAAGCATGTTCTCCCTGAACCACACTCACAGACACAGTAAATTCAAAGGCTCCTTCCTATGACAGGGAAAGCCAACAACCAGGAGTCCCAGGGTGTAGCAGTTTCTGCAACAACTGTACTTTCCAACCTAGCCAGACAGTTTTTGCCTTTTTCTCTCAGCAGTCTTCATTAATATCATAAAAATCTCATTATAAAATCATTAGTAAATGCAAATAAAGTGTTATATTGTTAATGTCCCCACCACATCTTTAATCAGTTGAAAAGTCATGCTGCATTAAGTATAACATTGATTACACATGACAAAAAGGAATGACACAGAAGATATTACACCACCTTACACCGAACAGGATGGTCTGTGTGTTCACAACTTTTTCTCTATAGTTTATATGTTGGAATCTAAGAGCCCTAACTAAAAAAATCAGACAAAACTCTAGACTTTAGTTATCTAAGGAGCCCTACAACCCCTGGATATCTACTTCCATTTGTGTTGCTCCCAACCCAGCTCATTCCTCCATCCTTACTCCACTCCTGCACTGATTAACCAGTGGGAAATGATGAAATCTCCATTCAGGAACTTAGATTAAAATAATGCATCATAAAACTATTGAATACATTTCCATCATAGTATTTTTCCTGCAACCACTCTGCATTTTTACATTTATCTAGGAATCCTGGGTGTGATATTAACAGTAGTCACCAAGAGACAGCAAGACAAGACTGCACTAGCCAACCACCAAATTACAGGAAACAGGATTTACCCAACACAATTACCTCTGATTTAAGGCAATAGTGAGTCAATGTTACGGGCATATTTTCAACTTTGAGTCCTGTATATTGGTTCTGAGGAAACGTGGATGCTTACACTTTGAGCTATTACACCATATTACTTGTGGAAAGAACTGTGATACACTTCATAGATGTGTGATCATGATATGACTGGAGTGTAGAAGAATGTCGTGTCTATTTTTTCTTTCTACCTACCCAAAGTAATTTTGTTCTTCCAGAAGACAGTCATGAGAACTATTCTAATTAATTAGTCCAAGAAGGAAGGTGGATGAGTGCACTATTAATTATAAACAAATCCGACAAACATTTAAAATATGAAGCCAGATACAAGGGGATAGATGAGAACAGCTCTTTCAGATTTGAGAGAAGTGTACTGTAATGAAAGAAGTTGGTAACTCCTGGACTTAAAGTGTTCTTATGTACTTTTTCACAATCCAAAAATCAAAAAGGAACAAAAAAAATACTGAGTAAACCAGCACCAAAAATTGAAACCAGGTTTCCTGACTTCCAATGTTCACCACCTATTAAGCCCAGCAGCTACGTGCCTATCTCAAATTAGCATGGGTCCAGTAATGAGATGGCAGTCTACAGCCACAGTTACTCTGTTAGCAATCCAAGTGACAAGTGGGCCCAACTCTGCTGATGTTTTATGTGACCAAGAATTACATGCTATTTGACAGCAGCTCAGAGCTAAAGAAGAAAATCAATTCCACTAGGAAACTGCTTGCAAATATTTTCTTTAAAAAAGGAAACCCTATTGAAGCTGCAAGCCAACTATTTGAACGCAAGGATATGCCAAAATTAAGGTTTTCTGTGCAACTTTAATTCAGCCTCCCAGAGCCTTCCTTGCAACCATGTCCCATGCATGATGATACACTCTTTAATTACAGAGAGCAACATCCAAATGAGTTCTGCCAAGAGACATGCCAGCCTTCTGAAGTGAGATCAAGGAAATGATCTCCTTTTCATCTCAACATATTGTGTGGTGCAGTCATTGTTAGCATATTGTACCTGCTATTTCCAAAGGGGCTTCCCAGATTTACAGCTTAGACAAGCACTGAATACCTGAGGCTTTCAAGTTAGTTAAGGAACAGCAATGAATGCTCTCAACATCTGGTAAGCACATTGAAGGGGCAGGAGGGGAAAGAAAAGAAAGATAAAAGAAAAAAAAAAAAAGGAAAAAAGAAAACCCTCCAACTAAAATGAACAGATACTGCAGTGAGATAAATTTCTCCTTTCAACTTCAGAATTTCCTATATGGGACCCAAATCCTATTTTCCTTCTGTTCAGATCAGTAACCTCCAAAAGCTTTGGCAAAAAAGTAAGTGGTACAGTGCCTACACACAGCAATATACCTACCTTATAGACAAAACACTGTATTAGAGGTTAACAGGCTTAATCTGGCCATCAGAGGGATAACTCAGGAAACAGAGCTTCATCTCTGTCATACTGGACTCCATGCTTGCCTTGCACAGGTTATTTAGGGTTTATCTGCATCATGCAAAATAGCACTTAAGAGACATCTGAGCTGCTGGAAATGAGCTAGCACCAGAAGGGAAGGCAATATAGCAGCATCAGCTTTACCCAGACTCATTAGTTTGGGTGTATTGCCACGTTAATAGAGCTATGCTGCATCTGGGACTTATGAAATGAGAAGGCAGCTATTCCAGAGCCAGCTCAGGTATCTTTACACCACAGTGGATCATGTAGTTAAACATATGTTAAAAGTGCAGCTATGCTCTCAGTGTAACCTAATGGGTTACTAAGCTTCTGCTTCAGGGGACAGCCCTCTCCTCTTCCCCTCCTCTGTCTGTGTGCTCCTCACTCCCTCCTCTGTCTCAGCTCTAGCAGCTGCATGGCTGGCTCCTTGGGCCAGGCTGCTGATCCCGCAGAAAGTGACCTTCCCATTGGAGGCCAGGCCTAACTCTTGCAGCAGCAGTGCTCTCAGAAGAGTTGGAGCTGGCTGTGGATTGCAACTGGGATTTTGCAAAAAGGCGACAAAGCCTTTCACTATCCCCAAGAGAAGTAGGAGGCAGTGGGGATAGGGAGTCGGGAGTAATCTACTGAGGGAGGGAGGGGAGAAAACAAAAGGAAGAAACACACATCAAGAGAAAGCAGGAAAAGCATTCAATGGTTTAAGCAGCCTTCCTGTACCTCCCTCTTGGGCAGCAGAGGGGAGCTGTTTAGCGTATCTATTCAATCTGCTGTAGTTCCAGCTTTAGGCATGAACCAGATTTGTTACTGTGGGGGTAGCTGGAAAAGCACAGAGAGATAATTAAGCAGAGACATTACATTAAGCAGAGACATTGCCTACTGGGTAGAGTGATTGCAGGAGGGTTACCTGTATGTCCAGAGAACAAGTGCCACTTAATTGTTGAAAGATTAATACTTAAGCTTCTTACTCAGCTGGCATTTCCTAAGGCCATAGTTAATGCCTACACATTTTTTTTCTTCCCTTTCTATGATGAGTGACACAGATTTAATTCAGGGTTGATGTTCAGGGTGAAGTAGGGCTTAAAAGATCTCAGAGAAGCTGGGAAGTCACAGCAGTGGAAATCGGAGACAAAGGGAAAGGATCAAGAGAGAGGTTTTGTTATTTTTGTGCCTTTCAGTTTTAAATTTTTCTGAGACATAAAGAAAACTTGGCATTACCCTGTGCTTCACTAATCACTTAGGAAATTTTTCACCTTCAGACTTCCAAAAAAACTCTTGAAAACTAGATTCTGCACACTGCAACATTTCTACCTCCTGGAGCTAGGTCCTATTTATATCAAGCTTGTCCATGCAGTCTAGTCTGTACCAATTATACTGCCAAGTCACAGACCTTGTCACAAAACAAAAAGCTCACTGCTTTTTCAATAAGACAGTTAGAAGCAGCATGGAATTAACACATATGATACTGCCTTCCTATAAATTCTCACTGCCTCATACTATTTCTTTTGAGGCTTTTTACATGGGAATGAAGAATATATTTACATTGCCATCCTTGTTAAAAAAAAAAAGCAAAAAAATACTCAGCTATTATTCAAGGAAAGATCTGGAAAGAGATTGAGATAGAGCAGCAGGGCCCACTTTGGCAATTTCTAAGAGACTTATTTTCAAGTTTCAGCAAAAACCTGCCAGCAACCAAGAAAAAATGTAACCTGTAATGAAAGAGAGTACTCCTCTTAACACAGTTATATGGGTGTTTCTGCACCATATATATTGGCAAATACACATACTCACTTGGGGCTTCATTACTTGAGTAAGCAAAAGGACAAGATCCAATTCAATTCAACAGCCTGCCCAGCACCCTGGTGCTGTAATATCACTTGGGGAAATGAGAAGAGTTACAATGAGGAACTGGATTTGTATGCTTCATTCTTACTAACCAGTGCCACTCCCCAGGACAGGTCCCACATCAAAGGGGAAGGATAGGTGCTTGAATAGAGTCCAGACTTTGTCTAAATAATTTTTTTGGAGCAGAGCAGCTACTAGATACAACCTCTCAAGAGCAAATGTATACCCATGGTCACTCCGGATTTGTTCTTTTCATGTCCTATCACTGCTTTGGTCAGTTTGTCATATGGGCAGAGCAAATCCATAATAAATAAAGCAGAAGTTCTCTATCCTTAGACAACTGAACAGCTCAGTCTTGTCAGCAGGAAATCAACTGCAGATAACATCACCAATAGGAATGCACACTTTTCTGCTCATACCGTGTTCTCTCTGTTTGAAGAGCATAAGAAAGGCTGCAAGGATTGTTCACTCTACTCTCCTCATTGACAGGCACTGTACCCCGTGGGGAAATGTACCCCTGGCAACCTTTTGTACCACAGAACTTTGGAAAGGATCATTGTCTCTGGAGTCACAATCTATTTTGCATGATATGGCTCTGTACTACCACTCTCTTCTATCCTGAGCCTGTAAATCCCTCACATGTATTTAATAAACTGAGCAGAACGTGATATTGCTTGTGGGGAGAGTGCTTCTTACCCAGAATTGCCAAACGGCTGCTTGAGGTCTCACCAGCCTCATTCTTAATGCTCAGAATCAGCATCAGTGGAAGGCACATGAGATGCCATGCTTGCAATTTAACATGATGGAAATGACAACAGAAGCAATTTTGACCCTTATTCCTCCTTACATTGATTACATCTGAGTGTTTAATTGTCATCTGCTGGTCTCATTAGCACACTTGTGCCAGGAACAGGACACGGCAATGGAAAGTGTGACAGATCCTGTGTATCTGAGTGGAACACACTTTCCCTGTCGCACTGCACTTCGGCAGCAGAAAAGCAGAAGCTATTTCAGGGCTATCTCCTCAACAGGTACAGGGATTTGTTGGTTACTGCACTATGTACCTAAACCCCAAAACATGGGTCACACATGGGCCTCTACCCCATGCCTCTACCCCATGCCATGTTCAGTAACTAGTTGAACAACTTTAAGGCAGCACCTGGACCAACACAATAAGGATTAGTAACAGGAATCACCACTAAATCTACTGGCTTTTTAAAGCACTTGCGTCTTCATTGCGCTCTCGGTGCAGTTCCCGCTTTAAAAGAAGTGGGCACTGAAACAAGCCCCACGTTGGCAATGTCCTTACCCTCAACACTTTGCAGGACTCAAGAACGTAGCAATGGGGGCTGGTTTTGGAAAGAGTCTCAAATGGTTTCAGCTCAGTATTTCAGTAAAAAACTGCTTTAGAGGGAAGATGAGCTGATCCTTTTAACATCTCAAATTACTTATAGAAATGACTCACAGAAAATGTTCTATGCATTATTCACCTGATGTCAACACAGATGAGTATCTAGTGTGAGCTGCAGAGGAGCCATGTGTCCAGAGCTCTAGTGCATAATCCAGCTAAGCCAGAGACCAAATATTAGAACATATTAAATATACATGCACTGCTTTCAAACACACTACAGAAACATTGACCTGATTCACCAGTCCTGTCTCAGACCCCTTACATGAAGGAGCTGTAAAGCCTTAAAATGACACCCCTTTGAAGAGACAAGCAATTTTGTCATAAGGAATAGAGATATCACTTGGAGGGTGTCTGTGGACTACACTTATTTGACATACCTAATTAATAGAATAGGAAAAAAAACCTTCAGGATGCATAAAAATACAGAAATATGTGAGAGTGTGACAAAACTACTCTCTACTACTTCCTACTTTTAAAGATGTGTTTTTTTTAATTAAGAAAAACATGGTCTTTTCACCTTTTTATTCTCTTCCTGCTAATAGCTATCAATTGAGTTCATTGGCTGCAAGGTGTCATGAAACAATCAAATACTGGAAAGAAAGACAAAATGGGAACATGGAATTTGGATCCTAGAAACCTGAAGTGTCATTGTGAAGCTCCTACCTTTTAAATCCCTCTACTTTTGATTGATTAGTTTTATGTGCATTCTGACTACCTTGGAAAAAAATAAAACCAGCCTAAAATGTAGGAAGAGTCTTACCGTGATGGCTTTTTTTTTTTAAATTCAAATTTTAAAAAATTGTTTATTTGAGGATAGAAAGGGAGACCAGACTCATTTTTCAGTGATTTAGCCTGGCAAAATCCTAGTTTTTCAAAACACACATGCATGGGCACAGTAATGCACTCTCAGAGCTTGTCAAACCATGCTATACCATGTCCTGATCTCTCTCAGAATGGCTGCTTCCAGCTGCCAACAGGTGACGGATAGAAATGCAAAGGGCACATTAAACATTTAACTTACCTCCTGCTTTGTCTAATAATGAGGTTTCTACTTGTATTCCGTGCTTTACAGGGAAGTCATAGCCTTATAAAAGAATAATGTGCAGAAGTTCATATGGCAAAACTTCCAACTGACATGGCTGAGAGCATCCCAATGAGTTTTAGTTTCGCTGCCCCAAACTTGTGACTCCAAGATTTCTGTAAGCCTGATCTATTTGTATTCACCCATACGTGAATGTAATGAGCATTCTCTAATTATCTCCTAATCCACAAGATGATTCATTTTCATTGATGATACCCTAAAAGATAGCCTGTTGATACCATTGTTTGTAAACTACAAGGGGTGCACCATTACAATTATGCTGTTACTGTGAAGTAGCTCAAGTCCTCTTTTGAGGGCTCACACCCCAAAGCAATTTTATTCGTAGCAAATTAGTGGGAAAGTTGTACTTTGCCAAGAGAAAGGCAAAAAAGAAAAAAAAGGGCCGCACAGTGGGGACTCACAAGTCTCTGATTCAATTTCTGCAGGCTGGCATTTAAACAGCAGAAAAATAGTATTAGCATTTTCATGGACTATTCTATACCCCCACAATTTATATGTGATTTAGCTTTTAAAGTGAAACTCTGCAGCCTTCAAAGTTTAATGTGAATAGAAAATTTTAACAAAAGGCTAGAAAAAGAACTATCAGCTGTGGTTCTCAAGTCCCAGTTGAATGTAAAAGCTCTCAGTTTCCAAGTGTGGTAAAAACATGGCCTAAAAAATGCAATGTTTTCCCTTTTCTGTGCAAGGAATTGCTGTCTTTGAAAAATGAGACCAAGTGTCCATTACTCACAGGAAACTTGCCTAGTCTTAAACAAGACCTTGGGTGCCAAGCATTTTAAGATGCACATCTTCAACAAAGGTTGGACACCTCAGACTTGTTCTGATTCCTTTCTCTGCTTGCTTTACCCAGTGGAAAGCTGCTAATTTACCTGAAAACCACTAAATATCAACCTCTGTCCACAACCATTCTGAGAGAAAACCAACACTCTCTCCAGTTTGACTCCAGGCAAGATTAAGAATTCAAGCCAGTTTCTGGAATGCAGCCACATTTGTGGCATTAGCAATCTGATCATTTGACATGCATGAAAATGATTTCTCGTCAAGACTCAAAATTGTGGCCCAGATAGATACTGAAGACAAAAAACAAAAGTGCTGCTACTTTAAATCATGCCTTGTTGAATATCTCTGTTTCTCTCAAAAGGGTATTTCATGTTTGCTCTGGCCTCCAAAAAAAATACAGGATAATATGAGGGAAAAAAAATTCAGAGGATAAAAATAGTGGGAAAAAAAAAAGTCAGAAGTGAGCCGTAACCTCACAGAATTCCCTACTCTGAATTCAGTATTAGAGCACACAGCCTGCTTTAAATATTTCACTTGCAGGCAGCACAGAGATAGACAAAAATGTTTTGAATTATTTCTTCAGAGATGATGTATCAGAACAAGACAACAATGACTTTAAAAAGGAACAGTTTATCTCTACAAAGTATTAAACTTTTGAAACATTTTTCCCTCTCCATAAAAGCCAGTTAGATAACAATGCAGAGTCACTGGATTAAACCCTGGGACCCCATTTTACTGCTGCAGCTTGTGAGCTACTTCTATTCTAGGGGAGTTATTCACATGCTGTAACAGGGGGAAAGGGCAATCCACAGCAGAAAGACTCTTTTATGCCTTCAACAGAAGTTATTCCTGAGCAAAAAGTGTGTGATATGGGGTCACTAAAATTTGAAGAGATGGGATGGGGCCAAGAAGAAAAGAGAAAGAACCCGAGCATGAACAGAGGTGAGAGGACATGATGTTACTGTCTCAGAAAATGTCACTGTTCAGAATTCTACAATGGCATGTCTGTAATACAGCTGCAAAAGTGCTTTTGATGGCCACTCGTGCAAATAAAATCTGATTGCTTGAACATTCAGAGAAAGTAAACAGGAGTGAAAAGTTGCCAGGCTCACCAAAGCAGCGCTAGTGGAGATCCAAGCTCACACTTATGATTAATATGTGGGGTTTTGACATGACTGGTTTTGTGTGAATTTGTACCTGTGGTTTTTCTCCCCTTCCTCTGGGATTTGGCAATCTCTATCAAAATAATCTACTGGCCAAAGTAAGGCTGTGATCAAATCAGTACAGCAAGACACAGGGAAGGGTTCCATGGATGAGGAGGACAGCCAAGCCAGGGTGGTTGAGCTGCAAGTGGAGCAGAGGTCTCAAGAGTCTGCCGTGCCCTTGCACAGGGAAGAATTTGATGCATTTCCCAGAGGGCAACAAGCTCCATCTGTCTGCATCCTCCTCACCCCCATGATCCAAAAAGGTGGCTTTGCTTTCAGCTAACCCACCTGGGAGTGCCAGCTTGGTCCCCATGTCGCCAAGTCTGAATTTAAAAGGAAAAAAATAACAATCCTAACCATTTATTACTTCAAGTATTGTCTAGTGCTTTTATGTACTTGCTGCAGGGTACTGGATCTTTTTGTTTTTCGTTGTTTTTTTTAATAGTTTAAAAATAATAACAGAAAAGGTAGTCTTGAGGGCTTAATTTAAGACCTGGTCTTTTCTAATATCCTTGTGGATAAAAAAAGCCAAAACAACAAAGTCAAGTAATACCATGTATACTGTGCTGCTCACAGGCAGGATATCTAATTCTTTCTGAAGGTGAGATGCATCATTCCCAACCCAACATACAGGTAAGAAAACCAAGGAAGAAATGGGACTTTTCAGAGTGAATTCCTTCGTGTGGAATATCCCAGGAAATCAAACTCCTTTCTCTCTGTTTACCATTCCTGTGAATTCCTCATAAAAAGTTAAATTTCCTGTTTAAATACACCAAGTGAAACTAAAACAACTCTTCAAAAAAGAATTAAAAATTTCAAACACACTTCTCCCTGACTCCCCCCAGTCCAGTGTGGAACATTGCACATCTCAAAAATATATTTTTATTTTCAGAACACTTCCAGTGAAAGAGTCAGAGTAAATACCTAGAGAACCACATCTAAACCATAAGATGTTGAGGTTTTTTTGCTCCCCAACTATTACAGTCCAAGCCAGCAGAGGATGCAGCTTCCACAATTAAAACCCAGAGCTCTGCTTTGAGTTAAAGCACCACACATCTGTTTCACTCAGCATTGCAAGCTCTAGTCCATAAAAACTGTTTCAGATCTTATCCATACAAATGGGATATATATATATATTCCATATACTTCTGTTCATAGCAATCTACAATGGAAAGATCTGCACAGAATCAGTACTGACCTTCGTTTCACTTTACCCATTCTCATGTTGGAGTACAAAATGAAATAAGCAGAGCTCCACCTTCCAAACATAAAATTGGGCTGCTATCTGAAAAGCAGCCTGATCTGTAAACATCTATTATGCACCACTTGTGCAAGGATGCAATTATTCAAATCCATTCTGTGATTGTGCTTTTTGATTGCCAGAAATCTCTACTGCTGGGACAGAAGCTGCCCAGCTCGCAAGGAGCCTGGGTTAAAGTTTGAGCTCAGCTGTTCCTTCCCACCCCAGCCCCTTCCCTCCTGCATTCCTTTAGGATTTTGCCTCAACAGACTCTTGATATGACCAGGTACAAAGGAATTGCTGCAATTCCTCATCTGTGAAAATGGCATTAAATGCTGGGTTTGAAAAACCAGAGTGAAAGGATTAAAAGGTTGCTTTTCAAGGTAGTTCAAAGCACTACGCTCAGTTAGTGGTTTCACTCAAATATTATGGGAAAGGTGTTATTCTGGTTAAAGGTGGATGGACCAATCTAGCTGATTGCCTAGCTTAAGTATTTGCCTGCTGCTGAATGTACTGCAAACTACTTTTCAAACTTCATGATGACAGGCCAGCCCTTGCTATGAATGGAACAATTTCCATGAAAAATCAACAGAAATGTCTTGCAACAGGAAGGCTGTGCTTGCAGGTAGCTGCTTGTAAGTGTAACAGCACAGACCCAAGTTTCTCTTTCAGTTTTGCTTATGCTCAGCACTTGTGCATTTCTTAAGTCACCTAGAAATCTAATTTATTTGAGTGCAACCTGCTCTGTTGGTGGCTGCATACCAGTTTAAATTGAGTTTATTCTGGTTTAGTCTGCTCCTGTCAATTACCTTCAAAAACCACATGGAGAGCCAGGAACAGATTTACTGAGGAGCATATAAGAGGCAGGTGGAAAGAAGGGTTTAATGTGTAGATAACAGATGAACATAGCTAGAGTGGGTTTTGGGTCAAATGTGGGGAAGCAGCAGCATCTCTCCTCCATCTGGAAGCTCCTACAGGTGTCTCAGAAATTGAGAAGTAGAAAGCCTGTATGCAACTACCTTTGCATGACTCCTCAGCTGCAGAGTTGGGGCTGTCATAGCACCCTAAGGTCAGAACTTAGGATTTGGCATGTACTGTAGTTGGCCACATCATCTTCAAAACTATTATCTGTTTGTCATACCAATCACTAACAAAACCTGATCTTATGTAGTTATGAAGAGTAAAAGGCAAGTATTTCAACTGACAGGCTGAAATAAAGGCATTGCATTTATTACATTATTCATGCCAGTCTTTCCAAAGCCAGGTATGTCACTCATTATGCCAGCCACGTACCAGAAGTGACTGTTAATGTAGAAAAGTAACTCTTAACATTTGCCACAATTCTTAACTTTTCTGAGTTACTCTTCACCAGGAAGCGGAACATGCTAATTGGATTCACTTGTGTATAACCGATCTTGAATCTTTTCCATTTTCTAATTCATATGCACCTGGTGTACGTTGCAGTGCTTGGATTATTTTGTATAACATGCTTCATTCTAGTATGGTAGAGGAAGAGCAACATGAGTTCTAGTGCAAATAACGACAACTGAGTTGTTGGTATTTGATTTTGTAAATGCTATCTTTTAAACCTTTGTGTTTTAGCCAAAATTGACCAAATAGCTTGCCCTTAAAGAGCAAGAGAATACAAATTAATTAAATATTATAAGCTACTAGATACATTAATAAAGTAGAGCCAGCTGGAGGCTGGCTAGGAAGTTAGGAAAGCACGGATGCCACATGACATTCAAAGAAAGTTTGTTTGAAGTATGTACATATGAAGTAACATTTCCATCAGTAAAATTCTTGTGTGTGACAATTTGAGGGAAGTTCAATTTTATTTGATTGTAGAACATTTTAAGGAACAAGTCATAAAGCTGACAGATATTCCAGACATTCTAGTTCAGTATTTTTAAGTTTCAAGTTGTGCAAAGAGAGACAGTGTCTATTATTAGAATAGCCATTAAAACACAGCAATTAACAACAAACTGCTTGATTTGCAAGTTTCATGCTTTCATTTGAAAACGGACCTAGTTAACTAAAGCACTCTGCTAATGCAATGACATTTTTAACATAAATACATGGTCATCACATATCAACAGTTCACACTGTGAACCACAAATTAATTCTAGCAGCAGCACCATTGCTGGAATTCTCATTTTTCACTGTCATATGTGTGGCTTTAATGTCAGAAGTGATACATCTAAGCCTTTCCCTCCCCTGTTTTCCATTCAAATAGCATGTTATCATACTGTGACATAATCAACAACCTTGAAAAATACTGAGGCATGGATTTGAATATAAGTTTATATTTCAAAGAGGTATATGCAGTCTGGTCCAATTTAAAGCTCAGATCAAGCAGTACTATGATATGCTCCACACAGCTTTAGCTTGCAAGGAACTGTATTAAAAAACAAAAGGTTAGCTTGCAGAGTAAAGTTTTGATAATGCTGCTCAGGTATTTGTAAACCCCAGAGGTACAGAGGTTTGTGCAATACGTCAGTCTCAGCCAATTTCAGAACTGACATGATGCATCACCATGCTCCAGACTCTGATCAGGGGTGAATTTTACCTCAGCCGGGTCCAACTTAGGGTTCTATTTTGCACAAAACTGAAGAAGCTGCTCTGACAACTGTACGTGTTGACTGAAGAGAATCTACAAGCAGCATTGACCCTCTTTGATGAATTTGGTTTGTCCCAGCTACATGGTATTTTGAGTAGGGAAAGAGTTTCCAAAACACACTGTTGATGGAAGTGCAGATAAAGGAACCTGAACCTTCCCTAAACAATGTAATTAAATACCACTAGACTTAATTCAGTTCCCTGGAAGATGTCCCAATTAAGTAGATTTTCTAATTAAGAATATCTTGATTGCCTACTGATGGGCCTATAGTATTCAAGTGACATTAAAAATAAAATAGGAGAGACAAGAAAGTGTTCTTATTATGCCTTGTCCCCTTTAAAAACATGGTATGGTTCAGCTGTTAATGAATATTTAAGTAGGTACATGTTTTTTTCCAGATTGATCTGTGTTGGTAATTGCACAGCAAAGAGTAATGACAGCCAAGAGGTCAAATCTGCCCTTCACTTCCAAGTGTAATTCCATATGAACTAATGAGAACTAAACCTGGCATAACAGAGCAAAATAGCATCTTAAAGAATAAAAAGGCTTGAAAAGACAGGCTGTTTAATTTCATGAGAGTTGACATTTTCAGTTCATTTTTATCACAGATGCTCCTGTCAAGATTTGCTTGCTTTAAAAATGTGGAGCAATTAAAACCCAACTAATGCTGGGCAAGATGCCTTGCAACACTAAACTAAAATCTGGCTTTACCAAAAGTAAGTTAACTCACATCACGTCCCTGACTTCCAGCCTACATTCTCATGCCCTGGTTAGGCACAGAAAGCTTCTACTCACACAGTTCTGGATCTATATTTAAGAGTACTTGCTGTGATATTTTTCTGTTGAAGATGTGGGTTGAAGCTTCCTGATAACAAACCACTCATCTTCAAGGTTTTTTTTAGAGCTTACTATGTAGTTGTGCTGCTGCCTTTCTACAGGCAAGCATAGTATAGCTCTGTATCCAAGCAGCATACTAATCTTCACTTTGGTCTGCAACTGGGCTGTACATCCACATGCTGCACAGGACTTAATTTTTGCCTATTTTCTTTCCTGTCAACCTTTCAGTAATATTATGGCAACTGAAACCTAGAGATACTTATAAAAAATGTTCCTGTGCATTTAATCTTTGTAAAAAGTGGAAATACAACCTCTAAGCTCCTGCTGACACAACCATTAATATTCACTTATTCTGAAGCACCTTATTTCTGTTTCTACTTCCCAAGCACAAAAACTGAGGCTGAGGTGTTATCCTTTAAGTCTTGTTCGGCAGTGCCAGGTAGAGGCAAGACTGCAAACATGAGTTCTGCTGAGAAGGTGTATTTCACACAGAGCACATAAAGCAAAATGTGTCCTAAGACAGAACATGAACAGGCCTGTAAAATGCTACCAAAAGCTCTTTAATATCGCAGATGGGTGCCTTTCTAAAAATCCACCATGACTTTTGCACAGGAAGCAGTCCACACAGATACCGGAC
The DNA here is from genome assembly GCF_000747805.2 of Chaetura pelagica. Lineage (NCBI taxonomy): Eukaryota > Metazoa > Chordata > Aves > Apodiformes > Apodidae > Chaetura > Chaetura pelagica. The sequence continues at coordinate 2,231,191 of NW_009954140.1, read as the reverse complement.
AACACGGACCTGGCTAGACTGAGACACAGCAATTAGCATTTTGATACTTTCAGCACAATGCCCCCAAAGGGCCCACAACCATCAAGACAGCTAAAGCACCACTGACTTCCAAAAACTGCTGGCTCAAGTTCTGTGCAGACTCTAGGTATCACAGCTACAAAAATAACACACGTCAACTCTGTCCTCAAGGAATGGGCAGCAAAGAATGAAAATAGAGAGAAACCATAGAAAGTTAGGAAGTGTTTTATTCTTTAACAGGTTTTCTCTTGATTGACACAAAGCAAACAGTAAGGACAACTGTAATAGCTCCAATTATGCTAGGAAGAAATCGAATCAGACAACAAAGAAAATGCTTACAGATGTCTGAAGGACAAAAGACTCCAGCAGTATAGATTGGTCAGCAGTGATCTAACTGCTTCAGAGCTGCATATGACTCTGATCTCATCCCATTATCTGAGCTGGCACTTAGCATTAGTGTACAACAGACAACACAAACCAGGAGATGGGCATCTCAGCCTGGTATCTTGGAACAGATTTGTACAGCAGACTGCACAACTAGAATACTATTAAAAAAATCAATGGAGTATTGCAGACAATAACACTAGAGAACAGAAATCACACAGTTAAGTGACTTAGTACCTGCTAATAAAAGAAAAATTATGGGCACTATGTCCTGCCACCTACTCACTTGACAACACAGACCAAGACAGCAAGAGTGCCAAAGCAAACAGTTTCTGAAAGAAACCCAGTTTCTGTATAGCACACCAGCTACCTCAGAACTGAGCTTGAAATTCCAGGTGCTGCAGTTTGGGAAGCTGGGGGGTCCTGCTGGGACTGAATGTCAATTATCTCTCCTGCACAACACACACATCTGGCAGACCTTACAGCAGCCTTCCAGAACGTGAAGGGGCTACAGAAAAGCTGGAGAGGACTTTTTACAAGAGCACAGAGAGAGAAGATGGGGGGTTTCAAGCTAAAAGAGTGTAGATTTAGATTGGATATTAGAAAGAAATTCTTTACTGTGAGGCTGGTGAGACACTGGAACAAGTTGCACTGTGAAAATGTAGATGCTCCATTCCTGGAAGTGTTCAAGGCCAGGCTGGTGAGGCTTGGAGCAACCTGGTCTAGTGGCCGGTGTCCCACGGGGATAGGAACTAGATGATCTTTAAGGTCCCTTCCAACCCAAACCATCCTATGATTCTATTTTTAAATTTTACTCTTTCTGTAGCTAAATGATTTACAAAATGACTAACCATTTGCTTCTTGTTTGTTTCTGGGTGAAATGGTATATTTCAATCATCTGCACACTCCACGCATAGAGCTCTTTCCC
>NW_009954140.1:2182514-2229845 GCF_000747805.2 Chaetura pelagica | reverse complement strand
GGTTGAAGTGCCTGGTGCCAGAGCAAGGAGATCTCAAGCAATGACTTGTGAAGGTCACAGGACTAAACTGGTGCATCAAGCTCCTTAGGAGACCATGGTGAAGATCACTTTGAGGGAACAAAACCAAAAGATGAAGTAAAATAGTGAACAGTGGTGAGGGTGTGGAGACAGATGACCTTTAAGCTCAAGCTTGTGGCTGTGACTAAGTTAGATGTGGGACTAGTGCATTAGCCTGGGTGTGACTTGTGTATAAAATGGCTTTAAAAACCAAACCCACTCACCCTAATCTTAAATGAGGCTTCACATTACTATTATGTAAAACTTAATGAGATCTTTATCTGGAGTATTCTGTGTACAGTTAGTTCCAATTATTAAGAGTATCATTAAAAAATAATTAGCTAGAATAAAAATGTTTTTTGTTGGCAGACTGCTTGAGTTGTCTGTAGCATCTTCCAGTGACTTCATCTGAATTGTACAAAGCTTTCTTTCCAGTAAAACCTGTGTGTGTTAATTAGAGAGACTGAAAGAAGATTCATTCTGGGGGTAGAATAGCAAATTATGACCCGCAGGGAATGCTGTGAACTATTCCATCTTGAAGGACCTTGCCTGTGGTTTTTGGCACTTCAGGTAAAACTAGAAAAAAGTGAGAACACTACTGGCTAATTAAGGTGACTTCATTGCATCTCTTGCAGACTTGATACATAGTTGCAGACCTCCAGTGATGAATAAAGAACAGTAGATAACAGGGGAAAAAAACGTGCTAACACAATTTGGATAAATCCATGTTAATGACTGCATGAACCTGTCAGAAGGCAGATGGGAAAGAACAACTGTCTGCAGCTGCAATTGTGTTTAGCACATCACCCAGGATCAGGTCAGACTTCGCAGCTTGGCATTTTACTGGAAATGATCGCCCATTAATGCCTGGCTTTGGTTCTGGTCTTCAGCCAGACATTAAAAGGGGGACTGTGCTGACTAGACTGACAAGTTGCCCAGCATCCCTGACTGCACGCTTCCAGGTCCTAACAGATCAAGCCTGAAAAACTTAAGTTTGTTCTTTTGTAGAAAAATCCTATTAGCATATTTTAAAGTGTTTAAATAATTAAGTATGTGAGGACACACTGTTAATTCCAGTCTAGTAGCAGTGCAGATGCTTGCATATGAATTACAAAAATAAACCACTAACTTTCCTACTTTTAAACTCTTGCTTAAAGCTTTCTGGTTTACCATAACTAAAAAAATAATACTAATTGTATGACCTATAGCTGTCGTGCAAAAATAAGTTACAGAAAAACAAAAACAAGAAAAAAAATGAAAGGATGGGTACTTGAGAAAGGTGTAAGTTGGAACAAATCCTGAGCTTCTCTAAGAAATGACTAAGAGATCAGATACACTACAAAGGGAAAGAACTATTGTGGTTGACCAATTGCTATTAGACTAAGAAACTGTAAAATAGAGTGTAGAGAAACAAAGGAGGCTAATTGGTTTAAAAATTAAATTTAAATATAAAAGATCAGTATTCACCCAGCTCTGGAAAAAGACTCCTATGGAAACCACCACTTTTTGTATTAAGGGGAAAAGAAAAATCGTCTACTGCTGCAAACTAGACATAAATTTACAACTTTGCTTGTTTTGTTGTTTTCCTACCATGGACAGGGGCAGGGCAGACAGGTGGAGGTGGGGGCGGGGGTTGGGGGGGGTGTGAAAGATCATGAGACTCATTCAAAGGAAAATTCATGGCATTAAAATAATTGTCAATTCAATGAGTTACTTAGTGTTTACACAACACAACTAAGCAGCATTCAGATTTGGATTATGGTGAATACAAAAGTTGGTAAATTCAGAGCAGTGTTAGAAGACGACTTATAGGAGAAGATAATGAGCAGTGAGTAAATTAACACCATCTCTTTCCTCAGACTACAGCTTTCATAAACCTGGAGTCCCAGAACAAATCTCAGCAAGAAGTGACAGAAGGGGGCACCAAGGGACAGACAGAAGATGTCTCCTATGTGAGAAGAATTATAGCTGCTCTTTGCTCAACTAAGAGAAGCTCTGAAAGCTTTCTATGGCTCAGCTCAGCTGCTTCCAAGTAGTGTAAACTTGATTTGGCTTGAATGAATGTGCAAATTGATCCACTCAGCTCAACCCCCCAAATTCTAACTCTGCATTAATAATGTACACGGCACAAACCCCACGAGCTACCAAGAAACACCCGAGAAGTGTTTATTTCCATCAGGCTGGTGTATAATCTACCTGCTAAAACAATGAAAGGAATACAGCTTCTGACAAGCCCTTCTGCATAAAGGGGGAGAAAATCTAAACCTAAGGATTTTGCTGGCTTTTCTGATGTGATATTGAGCTGTTGGTTTGATTGTACAGTAGGGCTTTATTATCCTTCTGTATGTCAATGTTATTTATCATTTGAATTACACTAACAACACGCCCAGTGCTTTATAAACACCTATAACAAAGGATGCTCATTGATCACAAAGAGGAATACACAAATGATGATTTGTGGGTATGCAAACTACCACAGTATTTATGTGCTAAACTGGCACAACAGTCACAGCTCACATCTTTTGCTGACTGGTTAAAAGAAAGCAGTAATTAGTTACTAATGCCTGGCATATTTCGATGCTGCATGTCAAAGACAGGAAAAACTGATTGTAATTTGTGGAACAAATCTTTGCAGCCTTCACTGTTGCCAGGCTGGTTGATTATTTTTGCTTTCAAAACAAACCAGCCATCACGATGCATCAGTGACAAAAGAATGCAGAAATGCTAATTCATAGAAACAATAGTCTAAAACCTCTCTGCTTGAAGGGGTAAAAGAGCTTTTCAGTAGTGCCCATCATCACTAGCCTCAGACCTTGCACGTGAACAAGCAATTGTAGCCTTTGAGTAATGATGGTCATGCTTCAAATTAAGTAGTTGTAGTAGAGTGTTAGTAGGGCACCCACGATTCTGTCTTTCTGTTTTTCTAATTAACACAACACAAAACCTTTGAGTTTGCTGAAGTCAAATACTTATTTCCCCTATGAAAAAGTCTTCGTTTGTCTGTTTCTTAAAAGATTTTCCATTATGGCAACAAAGACCCTCTAAAAAGTCATTTTTCTTGGAATGTAATATGGAGCAGGTGCTGATCTAGCAATGAGCTTGTTGGAGCTTTTATTTAAAAGAAAAATCTCAAGGAAAACCCCTTCTGCTCAAGTGCAATTTGTCAACCACTTGTTTTTCTCACTGTTTATTACTGAACTGCCTCAACAAGAGGCTTCAATATTAGCCCTGTGACAAAGAGCTGACATGGAGTGGAAAGGCTAGTACAAAAATACTTAAATGTGTAACATGTGAAGATGACATATACAATGTAAGTACTCAGTATATTATGTCAAGTGAATCTAGTTCCAAGTACTACACCTGGACCTTGGAAGAGCATGTGGAAACGGCCCTTGGAAAGCATGTATTACTGGGAACTGTTTGATTTTTAAAATTTTATTTATTTTTAAACTACATTTATGAAACATTCTAGTGAAACTGCCCAGGAAACCTCATTTCCAAATTTTGCATCTACTCATCTTCTGATTTAACCACTGAACTTTTACAGTATGGCAATGAAGTGAGCTCAGACTCCTTCACCAGCATGCCTTCAAGCAGTCTAGGATAAACTTTGGGAACAGGAAAGTTTTGGGGAGATTAGGGAGGAAGAACTTAAAAGAAAACCTGGTTGGCCACTGAAATTTCACAGAAATTTAACTCTGAAGCTGTGATTTGTGCTTTGAGAAGGTGAATGAGAGGAGGAAAAAGAACCACTCCTAAAATTTCTGGATTACACCTGTCTCATTTGGAGATTCCTATAGAATCTGAGCACTAACTTTGTCTCAACCCATGACCTTCTAGTTGGTCTTTGTCCTCCCCATCCCAGTGTGTGCCTGTGGGGTGGGAGTTGAGTGAGCAGCCACGGGGCTCATTCTTTGTTGTCGTGTCAGGTCCAAAGCACAACATGTGGCCAGATGCACAGTTCTTATCTAACACTACTTCCCCACCCAGATATTCTTGCAGAAATGCAAACACCAACAGGAAATAACAAGCTGGACAATATTAGAAGGGTAACCCCTGAGCTGAAACTTAATTTCCCCCTCATTACTCAAGCATCAAAGATTGAATCTTGGAAAAGAGGACAATGAATGGGTACAAACATAACTGAAGGGAATTAACTTGAGACTCCAGATGAATATTCATGCGAAATATTTTTGCATTGTTTGCCTAGCTCTAATCATGTTCATTAAAGAAAAACTTCATTAGCGAAGGCAAGAGCATATTGTTGTGCACAGCAGTGAACAAAATACAATCCTAGAAATAGCACTTACTGGTTTTTTGAGCAGTGAGCACAGGTTTGTCAGTTACTGGTAACAAAGGAAACATTTCAGAGTTATAATGTGCTCAAATGTTCACATTAACAATTCAAATTCATAAAAGGGATAGGCACAGTTTGAGCTTCTTGCAAAACAAAGTCTCACAAAAAAATATTGGTATTGAATACAGAGGGAAAGGGTTAGATTCTTGGAGGAGCTAATGGATAAATAATAGAATTACTGTCATGCATTAGGGTAGATGTGCATCATTGCCTGATGATAGATGACTTCACAGTGTTTGTGAATGTTTCCATCTAATTACTGATGCACAAAGTAGACATCACCTCTTGTGTTAGTTCCAGCTAACAGACGAGGGCTGTTTTTCAGCAAAACCATCCTCAGTTCTGCAAACAGCTAGCATCCATCAACAACCTTGCTTCACACTGTAGTAGGCTTGAAACTGGGTGTTTACCCAGATTTCAAGCAAAATCAAGGTTCCCTTCCTCTATGAAACACTCTTCCTCTGCTATTAGCATTCCATCAGTAACCCAGCTCCAAGTCAGATTTTGGACACACTGCTCAGCAGTTTCACACCAAGATGGAGTTCTTCCCACTTGTTGTATATCACCCCATGGAACCTCCCTCCATCCTGCTGAGAAGAACCGGGTGTCAAAGAGTCTGGAGCTGTGCCTAACATGAGGCATTGCACTGCTTCGTGTTGCGATAATCAGGTTCATTTGCGATTGAGCATTTTAGGGAAGCTCAAGGGACAGTACAGACCCTTCATCTATAAAAAGACAGCTGACAACACTTCTCTTCTTCACAGCCTTGGGAAGATTAAACACAACAAGAACCACTTCTACAGTGCTAGGGACCACACAAGTTCTGTAGTGACAGATCATCTTTGATAAACACTTAATGTGATGTCTGGAAATTCACTCAGGACTTTTATGTAAAGCAAATAAATTCTGACTTGAAAGTGCTTCATAAATGGCCTCAGCCTTTCTATCAAAGGTTTAGGGGATCAGCAGCTCACTGTATCATGTGCATATCAAAGGGTCACAAATCCAAAGCTGGGTAATTTTGGCACTCTGTCCTTTACCAACAGCATCTCAGGAAGAACCAACCACTATCATTAGCAGGTTTCAAATTGGAAATACATTACATTTTTTGTTTCTCTCACACTTCCACTAGATTTACATTCCAGTTTTCATAAATATTCAGGTTATTGCAAACCAGGCCACTCAAACAGCTGATCAGCATGTCTATGCATATCAGTTATATTATTGTGTATTTTTGTAGTTTCATACTGTTTCTGTGTACAATAGGTCTTTCTGAAGAATGATTCCACGTTTTTTCCCCCTAAATGGCTTATTATGTAGAATAAACACTACTTTCCCCTCTCTTCTTACTCAAGTTTCACCTGCAGAGATTCTAGACTTTCCTTTTTGCAGGATGTTTTCCATGCTCTTCAAGATCTGGACACATTACTCATACTTGCTGACAATATTTCAGCTTCTGCAGTTCATACAGTAATTTGGTAGTCCTAATACCATTTTTGTTCCCCCTCCTTACAATCACCACTGCAAACAGGACAGCTTATATAGCTGCTCAATGATAGATTATACACAACTGCCCAAAAGATTTTCCCCAGTTATTCAATTTTAGAAGGACCATGTAATGTCCTTATTCAAATTCCCTTCAGAGCAGCTCTATTGCTGCTCCCTTATTTCTCCGATTGTTTTTGCTCCGGTACACTGAAGGTTCAGTCTGGGGGAATCAATATTTCTCAGACATCAGGATGGGCTGCACAGTGCCCTGACCAAAGCACACATATGGAACAGCTCCACTGAGCAAGAAAACGTGGCACACAGGGCATCAGTCAGGGATGTGCCACATGGGGCCTGATCCCTCTGTGTATCCAACACCACTGCTGAGACAACACCAGCTTTTGTTCTGGCCCACTTCATAAGCAACAACAAGAAGGATGAAACTTCAGCATTTTTAAATAATACTTTCTTCTATGCTTGCTAGCAAATAAGAGCTCTCTTTTTTTTAGTGTGTACAGAATGATTCTGTGTTCAATAGTTTTTGTTACTGACAAATGGCAAAGTTCCCATTTAATTTTATTTTGATGTGTGTTAAATCATGACAGGTATCCATCCTTGCCAACTAGCTGTAGCATGAAAATAAGGAGGCCCAGGAGACTACCACTATTTCAAGTAGTAAATAATATTTGGAATTTGAAGGAAAAAGATAAGCCTATATTTTCTGTTAAAGAATATCCAGATGGAAGAAAGCATCCTGTCAGATATAACACACACTGAACTAGAGGTAATTGTTAGAACCAATTAACAAAAAAAAAAACCAAAAAACTGTGGTAGACAGAATGGAAGTTATGAACATGATATTAGCATTTTATTGCCTTCCAGAAACCAACTCTACCTGGTTTTGCTCAACATCAAGCCTGCACATCCTGATCTCAACTGCCACATTGGCCATAGGCACTCAACTCTGTTGTTCCCTGCATACCTGCCCTCATGGCTGGGTTCACAAGGAAGAAGTAAACACTGAGATGCTCTTGTCCACTGGTGGCATTTGTTCTACATCCATCAGGCTCAAACAACATGGGATGAAGAAATAAAGCCATCAGTATCACAGGTGAACAAAATGTAGAAGGAAACCCCACTGCTACCTGCTAACCCAAACACTGGCTGAACCCAGCATTAGAAAGGTAGAGAAGCCCAAGGATTCTCTGCAAAGTGTAGAACACAATTTGTAGAGAAGCCCAAGGATTCTCTGCAAAGTGTAGAACACAATTTGGGGAGTTTCCCTATTCCTGTGATGCTTCTGGGCACTGTTGTACTGGCTAGATCTCAGCTCTCTTTTGTCTCCACCAGATGTGAGGAAATAAAAGGAAATATCTAGAAAAAAAACTTATGAGAAAGACTTGTCTCTCTGATGTCAGTTCTGGGATCTTCCACTCATCTGGGAATTAGTGTTTTCTGGGGGTTAATGTACATGACTGTCATTAATCACCATGGGTGCCATGGATATTGCTAGAGCAAATAAACACACTAATATCATTTTCTCAGGCTCTAGGGAAGAGAGTGGTATTTCAGCACTCTAGCATACATAATGAAGAGAATAGTACCTAAACTGCATCGTATACATATACTTACTGCAGATAAGGAGTTTCTGATTATTTTTTCTAGGGCTGCATGTAACACCACTTTAGGTTGGATTAGATGTCTCTTCCTGACAGAAATATCACCAGACAAAAATCAATAAAGCTGTACAAGAGTCCAACTGACTTATCACCTATATATTACACCTGATATTTTCACACATCCCACTATAAAGTGCAAGTTTTTTTTCTACTGGCATTTTCCAAACATGAGAAGTTAAAAAGATTCAAAAGCCAGCATTTCAGGAAAAAGGAGACATAATGGTTAAATCAAATTAGACTGATAACAGCCTTCTCAACACTGTTTTTAGTCTTCTTCCTTTCTCCTCACAACATTCTCTTTTTTATTAAAAAAAAAATTTCCCAAAGTCCAGAACTGCTTTAGTAAGGTGTATTAAACAGCATGAGTACAACAGGGGCCATTTTCTTGGCCAAGGCACCTAAGCATCATCACAATAAACTTACAACAAAGCTAGATGAAAACTGCCAAGCCAACTTCCACCTCCTCTATGGCTACATGTGCTAATTTCTTCCTGGACTTCTCTGACAGGAATTGTATGTCTGTGTGATCTGTCACCACTCAACACTGCGATGGTTTATGGATGTTTAATCTATAACACATCAAAAGTTAAACTTCTGTCATCTGCATTCACACTTCCACCTTCTTCTCATTGTCTCTTAGTCTAAATGGATTTGTTGTTTTTTTAAAGAACAAAAACAAAATAAAAAGCTTACTCAAAGCACCTATGACACTTACCTGGTCTCTGGGATTCATCACACTTGCAGAATACTCTTCCAGGGCTCTAGACACTTAGCAAATACCCAGATCTCATATCACAAGAGATCTTTATTCTGTACCCACATGCTGAGAACCTCAAGTCCACCAGTAGGGAACCAGCCTGCCAGGTCACAGCACAGGCATACAGATGAGGACAGAATCCAGGCAACCAAGTTAGAGGTTTTTTTTCCCCTTAAATCTACCTTATGGCCACTATGGGATGTATCATCCCAGACAAGACTAGATACATGCAATCCCAACCATATCCCAACATAATGCTCAGGTGAGAAAATCCATTATTACAATCATAGCAAGTGATAATACTAAATGCTATCACAACACAACTAACACTAGAGTTAACACCTAGACACTAAATGCAATCAGAATGTTAATCAGGTGCACTGCACTGTGAAAACGAGTCCTCACTTAAAAATTATTAAAGGCTTAGAAATGTAAGACATATGTAGAAGCCAAGAGAGAGAAAAGATGGCCTTTCTGCTTTTACAGGTGGAGGACAAAGATGTGACAGGGTCAGAAACAGAATGCAGGTCCTGTGAGATGCAGACTGATACCTTAATCCATAGGAATATTTTTCCTGAAATAATTTGTTTTCAGGTGAGCATCTAGAAATCCATTAAGTCTCAACACGGTCCATCTTCCTTCATTTTCAGCCCTCCCTTATATACAGTACATTGATTTTTGAATGTCTACTTCAAGAGCTTTCATTGTTTAAAGAATTCTATTAAGCTCAGTATGCAAGATGAAAGTGTCATAAGCACTAGCCAAACCATGAGAAAGAGAAAAAAAGTTAACAGTAATAAAGGATAAAGCTAAATAAATAATGGGGGGGGAAATCAGGCTAAAATTAAGTTAAAATACACAGTCCTATAATCTGCAGAATTTAATTTATATTCCTAATGATCACATATTCCTTCCTTATTGCATTTCCTCCATTTAACTGATATTGATGTTGTCCCAAATGTAATTGCCCTACATTGATACCAACACGATGAAGCTCAGCTTCAGTAGTTTTCCAAAAACAACTTCCTATTATCATCTTTCTAGTTTCAACGATGCAGATCCCCTCATAATACAATATGGATGGCTTCTCATTTGTATGCACAGCTTCTATATTGCAGAAGCAGTCCAGGATCACATCCAAACGTCTTATGGGCTTTTTATAGCTACAGTACATTTGATTTACAGCTACTCCAGCAAACTGTTGTACTCATTACCATTGTAACTTGAGGCACTTATAACCCTCCTGCTTTTCATGTCCCTTGTATTATTGCAACTTTGAGGCTCTAGTGATAGATCATTGACAAAAATGAGACTAAACTTGTATTTTTCAGTTTATAATTATCTCATTTTGACAACAGAGAGTATTTTCTTTTTGGCCACAGCACTATTTTTAGTATTGATACTGAAATTTATGCAAAACACTCCTTTTTACTAAAAACAAACAAACAAAAAAACCCCCAACACCCCAAAACGTAAAACATTCGAGTGGTTAAATAACAGTTCCTCAAACAATTAATAATATGACTTCTTAGTATTTCACAGTAAATTTCAGAAACTTGAACTACACTTTAATGGCACTGATGTTTTATCAGATTTATAGGAACATTATCCACAAGGGAAATTATTTTGTTAATTAAAAGACAGGCATGCTTCTGTTCGATTAGCTGACAGGGTCAAGGATTAGAAAGTAACATATCCTGACATGAAGCAATTTGAATACTAAAAAACCAAGCAAGCCTATGAATCACCTTTGCACACTTATACTGACTCAATTTTTTTATTAGCAAACTTAACTTCATTCTTACATCAAGGAATTGCATCTACTTTAAGATTACACTTGTCAAGAAGCCAAGAGAGGAAAACCAGCAATATAATTAATCCATCTATTACTAGAATAAGCCGTTTCACATTTAAAAAGTTTTCTAGGCAGTAAAACCAAGAAGATGCTTAAAATAAAAAGTTTTCAGGGAAAACTTCCTCAAAAGAGTCATTGATCTAGTCAATAGTCAAGGAGATCAAGAACTCCACGTGGACAGAAACAGCACACGTGCAAGATGTTAAGATGATTTTGGAGTCTTTTCTCCTTTGTGATTACAAGACAATGGCCCAGATTAAGGCCTGATGTATGCTAAGGTGGTTTGCCATATATTGTTCCTTTTTACCTTCAAGTGTAAGTAGTGCTATTCTTACATACAAACTGATTACATATTCAAAGCTGCTACAATGGTGATCAGTTAACCAGTCCCCCTTTGCAGACTTTCATTTGGCTTCAATTCATAGGCAGAATCCATGGCTAGGAACAGATACACACTTCAAGGTTATTTTCAGAGCTGTTGTAATTTCCACTCAGATTTTGATCAAAAATTGCCTCTTTTTTTTTTTTTTTTCAGAAGTAAAAAAATTACTCACCTTTGAAATCACTGGTGCCCTTGAAGAAATCTTTACTTCAAAAAAAGTATTATAGCACCTCAGCCTTTAAGAATAATTAGGATCTGTAGTGATTTCAAATTATATTCAGATATTTATCATAGCCAAATTAATTAGCACACTTCACTAAGGATAAAATAATTAAACTAATCATATTTAATGAAATTTCTACAATAGTTGATGTCTCCAAGTAAGAACCTAAAATACACTAGTTGGACTGATTTGCTACTAGTTGGATTTTTACTAATTAAATGTCCTTTCTCAATTTATGTTGAATTCCCTTTTCCATTTCTACTGCTATAAAATGAAGGCATCAGAAACTCCCAGCCTTTGCTGTTTGCAAAAGTACTTAAATTTCACACTTAAGTGTAATTTTTAGCCAAGCATTTATTTTTTATGTGCATATTTCCTGCATTAATTTGAATTATTCTTACATGCTCAAAAGCTTTTCCAAGTTGTACTAAAATCCTGGGCATGAGGTGAAGCATCTTTCTCCCTCTCTTCCCACTTTGGATGGTATTTCCTTGCCTTCCTGCTGTGAAAGCATCCCAGCTGTTGGGTGCTTCCATGCATATCTTTGCTGAAGCCACAGTACAGCACTGTGTAAGTGGGGATAATGCAATTACCCAGACAAACTGCTTCTGTCCCATCTGGTATTTATTTAAATTAGGTATCAGTGTTAAAAAGAGACTGAAAGTCAACACTGTTTTGATTTCTATCAAGTCTGCAACATTTCAAGTGATGCGATTGCATGAACGAATCACCATAGGTTACAGCACATGCCTTTTCTAATGAACTCAAGCAATCAGCAATTGCATCTGTCCTCTACCTCCCCTTTTTTAAAGGATGGAAAAAAGAAAACTAAATGGGAAAGTGTGGAAAAATGAAGCCAGAGTTAAAGGATTACAACCTCCCCTCTGTTTTCTCTTGTGTAGAGCCAGACTTAAAAACTAATTCTCAGTCATCAGCTGACACCTTTTCTCCACAGCAGCTCTCCACCATATGGTGCAACTCTCCTTCAGCACAGCTGAAGCCAGGGGAGATCAGGGTCACTAGAAGCATGGTATGGATCCAAGGTGATTTGAGATGTCTAATTTCTGAATTCAGACAGCCTGACTGGCCTCCTATGAATAAGCTCTGGACTCAGATGAAGTTCTCTGCTAATTAGGAAATACAGTCAGACCAGATCTTTCTTCTTCCTTAGCCATAAAAAGCGGTGTCCTGGCAACTGGTTAAGACACAACTGTGCTTTACTGGAAAAATCATCCCTCCAGAAATCACTGCGTGATGCAAATAAAACCCAAACAACTCAATACCACCGCAAGTCAACTGTTTCAGGCAGGCTTATTGATCTGTTGATTATCTTTTTGTGATATATAGATATTCTGGGTTGTTACATAATGTTCATGAATCTATTGGCTTTCAAAAACATGTTTACCTCTGTATCAGTACCAAATACATAGGGATTACTAGAGGAGCACAGCGCTGATTTAATGGCTTTTGCTTCTGCATAAGAGATTTGTTTTCTAAAGCTTTATATATTTCCACAAGATTGTTCATAGTGGTTTAAAAAACACTCTTGTTCTGCCTTTCTGCTGCATGGCACTCATGGGGTGTGAGTACATGATATGAAATAAATGGTTTCACAAGCCTTCTTGTGCATGCTCTTCATGGAGAGAGAGAGGACTAGTAGAGTTAGAGCTGACAAAAAAATATCATCTAAAGCACTGGAGGAAGGGAGATCCAAAAAATATTATTTCACCACATTACTGTAACAGTTAACTTTTATACCCCTATAATGAAGGCAGCAGCCAAGCAGCTTCATCAGCAAAAATACTGATGCAGGCACTAACCATCTCAGCCACAAAGGGAACTCTCTGTACACTAAGAGGAAAAACTCCGAGAAACTTCAGGAATTTGAATATCAGAAACAGAGGTTCCTACCAAACACAGCTTTAAGGTAAAGAAGTGGGAACCTTGGTCCCTAACACCCTTTAGCCAAAATCCATAGGGGGACATCGCTGAACAAGCAATTTACTCCAGGTTGCAAGCAGGACCTGTAGCAGGGCAAGGGAAGCAAGCTCAGACAACATCCGGCAAGCAACCCCTTTCCTCTCAAGCACATTTCCTTGCTTTTCTAGGAGGGATGAGACAGAGAGAAGTCAGGAGCCTCACTGGCAGAAAAGCAGAGCACTGGGAGTTCACACTGATTATCCTCACCCTTGGCAGAGCTGTCAATAGCATGCTGGCCCCTCTGAACCCCCATAGCTATGCAGGAGCTCAGCTGGTAAATAGAAAAACCTATGTGCACATATTAGCTGATGGGGACACTTCCACCTCCCCTTTATTTACTGGGCTGTGGGTTTGACCTCCCATTAGGTTGATCATTGCCTGCTTCCTCATTACATTGCTGTCACACAGTTTATTTTCTTCAATTTATTCTCTCACATATATATAACCCAACAACCCGGCAGCTTTGCAGTATTTTAGTGACATAGAAACCTGAGGGAGGCATTAATACGTGGAGTTCACATATGCCAGTATTTAGCTTGAGGACTTAGGAGTTTCAGGAAGCATTATATGAACTGAATGTTATGTAGGTGACCAGGAAGGGAGGAGGCTAATCAAGCTAGTGCTTTGGAAAGCTGACAGAGCTCCAACATCTGCTATACCAGAAAATGTCTTCCTTTTTATTAGTCTTTCTCTGTTGACAGGGCATTTCCACTGGGTATTACAGTCATTCCCTGAGTGCAGGCTTGGAAATGACAAGAAACTTCTCCCCTTCACCCACACTTAAATCTGGAGGTTGTGGAAACTTGCTTCTGGGGCTGACTTTATTTCATTCATAGCAAAACCAGTTATATTGTGAAGTGTTACCAAGTAAGTGACATATTAATTATTGGGATAATAACATCAGAGCCAAGGTCACAGAGTCTCTTAACAAGACAACATAGACCCCTATGCTAGCAGGATCCATTTCTACTAGGGAGACAAGAGTTTCATATTAAAGGAGCTCTGTCAAAGAGGGATTGAAATAGCTGCTGCTGTGAGGATTTTTTTCTTCTTCTCCCTGTTAAGCACAGAACTGCACTCTGAGGCTCACTGTTCAAGAAATATTAATTGGCTACTGGGAACTCAGGTGGAGGAAGGACAGTCACACTGCTTAGTTTTAGTTATCACCTTCAGTTGCTTCAGTTAGCACCTATGCCTCTGGGGCACTCAACAGAGCTGCTGGATGGGCCACCTGTCTGCTTAAACTGCAATACATAAGGGTAAATAGCACAAACAGTCCAACCCAACCAAACAAAAAAACCCCCATGACTGCTTATGAAACTTGGCATTGATAAATCTGAAGGTGACACACAACGTATGCAAAAAAAAATGGTCTTCAGACTATCAACTCACAGAAGCAGAAAACTTTAGGAAAGACTAACAAGGTGAAGGAGTCTGACACCAAAAGCAAGATAAAATAGTGCCTCTCTCTCTCCCTACATATTCTGGTAAACTTCAGTCCCTCCAAGGACTAGAAAAGCCCACACAAAGCCCCAAAACTTAACAGCAGAAACAGGCATCACCCAATGCACCAAGAAACAGCAGCAAACTTGAAAAAAGCTTCCCTAGCCAGACAATCTCACAAAACTGAACCACAGATACAACATGGAAAGGCAATAATATACCTTTGATTCACATCTGTCTCATTAATAAACATCAATTTCAGGCTTCACCTTTGTCCTCTAGATCTAGGTTACAACCATGGAGAGTTTTACTCACCCAGGCCTTGCTGCCCATCCAACTAACGCTCTGCTTTCACCTGTATTTGGAGCTCAGAAACTACTTCCTTCTCTTCTTCTCCCTCTGGTCACACACCCCAGGCTGCTCCAGCTCCTCACTGCTGTTGCTCTTTGCAATTTCCTCCTGCTCGGCAGGACCTGGGGGTAATTGGTGTCACCTGTGTGGCACAGCTATTTCTGCCTCTCCACAAACACCTGGGGTGGGAAGCACAAGCTCAATTCCTTTCACATGCAGCTATTTTTTTATGGCATTTGAAAGCCAAGAGCTGAGTAAATGCATTTGCACTTTAAACTGCATTTGCGTGTTGAAAGAACATGGTTGTTAGGGGTTAGCCTCCCAGGAGTCTAATCTTGAGGCCGGCCACTACAGCAGTCTTGGTGTCTTTACTTCATGTCTTTGCTAACTGCGAAGGCCTCAGGAAAACCCCTCAGCGCTGAGGGGCCTTGAGGGGGCTCTGCAGGCCCAAGATGGTGCCCACAGAAGAGCTGCAGCACCACAAGAACAGGCCTTCAGGGGCTTTCCAGTCCTTCCCGTCAGGTGTTTTTATAGTCAGCTTCAAACTGTGCTCACCCCCAGTAACCAGGAGCAAGGTTTCCTTTTATCTTCCTGTGCTGTGGAGAAGCAGGTTACAGACCCCGTGGGCAGGTGGGCCGGCCCCAGGTGAGAAACAGCCATGGGGCACCCTGGCCTGTGTGAGGGTGAGGGGGGCAAAGCTCCACCAAATCCACAACCATCTCACATCAACTATCAAGAAACTGCTGGGAACTGCTCTGCATGACCCCAGAGCCAGGACAGAAACTCTCTTTATCAAAGTGCCTGTCCCTGTGTGAACTTAGCAGCGAGGCTGAGGGGCAGGGGAGCCCAGCCTGGGTTGAGAGGCACATCACCTGCTTTTAGTATTTCCTTATGCAAGGGCCTTCTCTCTGGCTGTTACATCTTAGAATTAAACAAATCTAATTAAGCTTGAGGATATATGCAAGTTTGGCCATTTCCTTGATCTCATAATTTCTGACATAAACATCCGAGCAAACTAACTCTTCCCTAGACAGATTTTCTTCTCTTGCGCAATGTTTTAATATTTGTAGTTTAAATGTTTTATGTCCTTCCTGAATTCCACCATGTGCTACTGCAGCATCCGCTGTCACTAAATAAGTGAACAATCCTGGTAAGCCAGTCAGTCCAAAGTATAAATTCATACACAAAAATTACATTATTTCTGTAAGCAACTTCTGTTATGAATAAAGCCCTAAGACAGAACACAATTCTCCATGCAAAGCCGATGTGCAAACTCCTAAATTAAAACGAAATCTCAGGCAGGTGGAAGTGCTGTTTTGGGACCTTTCTGGGGTTGTGGTTGCCAAGGAAACCTCTTCCTTTATGCCCAGTCAAAGGCACTGGCTGCTTGGAGACTCATCCCAGCTACGCCTGAATATGCTGTATGTACATCAGAATGGAAACTGCTAGAATTCCTCCAATTAAAGAAAAAAAAAAATCAAAATAAGGACTTCCTCAAGAAAATGTCTCTCACTAAAAAAAGGGAGAAGCAGGAGCTGTTCTTGTGAAGCTTGGGGTCTGTGGTTGCAGACTCCCATAGCAGGTGACTGCCTCTTACCTTCAAAAAGGAAGGCAGAGCCACACAGGGACAGCTCTTTGTATGTGATGCACTCTAAGAGTTAAAAGGAATGCATAATAAACTTCAGAAATTTAAAGAATATTTCTGACTTAAAAGTAACACTCCTCCCTATAGTTTTGATCTGCTGTTGTAGAAAGTGCCAATAGTTAAAAGAACTGCCAGGGAAGAAAAACAAAACTATTTTATTACTACTTTTTTCACTGTTCGCTTCTCATACATAATTACCTAGTTCTGTGGGAGCCATCAGGGGAGTCTCAAAAGGATTTATTTTTTGGTCTAGAGCTGAATTATTTCCAGTGTTACTGATTAATTTTGTATGAGTAATAAGGAAAGCAATTGCAAACCCACAAGAATGAGGAGGTCATCTTTCAAGCCTTGACTTGAACTTGATGAAGCTGCTTAGTTGCTGCTAATATCTTTAATTTTCTGACATTGATTTACATTAGAATTATAGCAAAACAATTCTAGTTTAATGGATTAGCCTTCATTCCTTGATGCATTCTTAATCTAAAATTAATAGCACCCTCAGGTTACTTTGTTTTTCTACAAGTGGTTTGTATTAGCTTCAACATACTGATGAAGCTTCAATACATTTAGATAGCCCTCACTTTGATTCAAGCCAATTTAATGCTCACCTTACATCTATCTAAAGTCAAAGCCAGGACAGGAGATTTACAGAGACAGGAAACATAAGCAAACTAGGAATTAGAGGAATACCTGAGAATCTGACATTTTTCTTCAAAATACAAGAAATAAACAATATAAAGTCATCCCAGTCTCTTTGGACCCTAATGACCACTAACATCTCTTAAATGTATGCTACAAGGACATGTCTCACATGTAATAGTGCTCAGGAGTCCACAGTGTTGCTGTGGGATAAACTAAGCTACAGAATGTGATCCCATGGATCTCAATAATTAGTTAGTCTTACTATAAACTGTTCAACCCAGCTTCACAGTCTACAGGATTGAGTACATCAGAGAAAAAGAAAATCATGTGATCTGATAATCTATCCCAAGAAGGGCTGCTTAAAACAAATGCAAAACTGGTCAGGAAAATGCATTTTTGGTTACCTCAAAAGTCTCTAGCAGACATTATTGCCATGTATTGTAGGGGAGAAAAGAGGAGCAAAACATCATTCCAAATCATTCTAAATCTAAATCATCATTCTAAATACCATTTGGCCTTTGAGGGTAAAGGCACTAGAACAACAAGGAAAAAAAAACATCCAGAATAGAGCAGTTATTTCAAGTTTTATTTGGGGAGAGGTTCCATAACATTTTAACTTCACTGGCAAGATGCAGCTGCAGACAGAAATGGCTGGTTTCTTGTCTCTTCCAAAGGGCAAGTGCTATGGTTGAATTAGAGCCTTTTCATCATGTCTGAGAAAATGGGATTATTTGTAATGGGGGGAGGGGAAAAAAAGGTCAGACAGCTCGTGCTAGATTAATGAAATGGAGAAATAAAAATGTTTTTACAATAGGTTCTTAAACTTTTGTTTATTTATTAAGAGAAAAGCCCTATAAAAGAAGAAGTTTGGGGCACTTGTTATAATCAATCCCATGAATGAAGGTGAAGGCCAAGCAGGCAAGCAGGCTGGCTTATATAAAATTGCAGGGAATGTGACTGAAGAAGGTGCTTCCCACCAGGCTCAGAAGCAGCACTGAACAGGAATATTCTGCTTTCCCCCATCCAGGACCTGCCAGTTGCTGAAAATGCACCTCCCCTTTGCACCACCTATGGATGCACCTGTTTCCCTTGAAATCCTCTTCAACTTCCCACTCATCCAAATGACTTTTTGCATTCCTGTACCATTTGACACAGCCAGAAACTTCTGAAACCACTCTGAAGTTGTTGGCAAACTGGATCTGACTCCCCACCTTGCTTCTTCAGCACTTTCTTGAACACAACTAGGTTGATGTTCATCAGACACAGGTCCTCACCATCCTGCAGAATTATTCTCCTGTAAACTGGTATAAATCACACAGAGCTCAGAGACCATCACTCCAGCTTTGGGCACATTAAAACTGTTCAGACTATTCCGAGAGAAACCATGCTCCAAATTACAGGACTTCTGGCAGATATTGTTAGTACAGATGCAGAAGTCTTCACAGGCAGCTGTTTTGACGTTCTGGTTAGGAAATGGATGCCACACGCCCAGCACTCAGTGCAAATGCTTGCTCCTTGGCAGCAGCATCCTCAAGTCCATCTGCTGGATGTGGCAACTTGCCAATTCACATCGCAGATTACAGGCTTCAGTTTGATAAAGAAACACAACAACTGAACAGGAATATTCTGCTTTCCCCCATCCAGGACCTGCCAGTTGCTGAAAATGCACCTCCCCTTTGCACCACCTATGGATGCACCTGTTTCCCTTGAAATCCTCTTCAACTTCCCACTCATCCAAATGACTTTTTGCATTCCTGTACCATTTGACACAGCCAGAAACTTCTGAAACCACTCTGAAGTTGTTGGCAAACTGGATCTGACTCCCCACCTTGCTTCTTCAGCACTTTCTTGAACACAACTAGGTTGATGTTCATCAGACACAGGTCCTCACCATCCTGCAGAATTATTCTCCTGTAAACTGGTATAAATCACACAGAGCTCAGAGACCATCACTCCAGCTTTGGGCACATTAAAACTGTTCAGACTATTCCGAGAGAAACCATGCTCCAAATTACAGGACTTCTGGCAGATATTGTTAGTACAGATGCAGAAGTCTTCACAGGCAGCTGGTTTGACGTTCTGGTTAGGAAATGGATGCCACACGCCCAGCACTCAGTGCAAATGCTTGCTCCTTGGCAGCAGCATCCTCAAGTCCATCTGCTGGATGTGGCAACTTGCCAATTCACATCGCAGATTACAGGCTTCAGTTTGATAAAGAAACACAACAAAATTTGTATTTAAAAAAAAAAAAAATGTGCTGTTGTGAGAGGCGTGGGGAACTCTGGAAATTAAAATGCTGATAAGTACTCTTAGCTTGTTTAATTTTTCAATGTTTTATTTTTTTAATTTTTTTTTTTAAAGGAATTAAATAATTCTGTATAAACATTGCAGTGCCCAGGCATAAATATAACACTTGTAACATATGCAACTGAAAGTGTGCTTATATGTTATTGAAGCTTCATTCCATGTCTCTCTACAGAAAGCTGCAGTTCTGGCACTGCACGCTGTGTTCTGGAGGAATGTCACCTGAGGAGGGCTGCTCAGAATAAAGCTTTTTGAGAGCTGTTGGAGTTGATTCTGCCTCACTTCTCCAGGTCTGTATCAGATGCCCATAAAGCGAAAAGGCTGAGTTGTGGTCAGAGTTATTCCTACCAAAGTGACAGAAACACTGCAAACTAGAATTAATAATTGTTTAGAACGTGTTTTGACATGTGCTCAGATATCACCAGGCATCCCAGTACCCAGTAGATGAATAGTCAACAAGGATACTAATGTGCATACATGTGTCAGACAAGTTTTGAAAGTGACCAGCTGTGTGTCATCAGTGAAGAGGGGACAGAGCATTATCCCTTTTCTTTTTCTTTTGGCAGGCAACACACTGAGCTGAACACAGAACTAATTATCTGCCCACTCTGTCTTTGGACCCCTGATTTCTTCCTTAACATAGAATTAGCAATAGATGAAGAAATAATTGCTTGGACTCACCAGGGCTGTGCCCTGGGAGCAGCACGATGAGCAGCCCCCTACCCAGCTGCAGCAGCCCAGCCATGCACTGCTGCTGCTGTTTCTGCTCAAGAAAAGCTTCCTCTAAGAAATCACTGCTGGGATTGAATAGTGACAGGAGAGACAAGTGGCAGAAATCAGACATCTATATATGGCAATACCATAGTGTTCATCATCTCTCTACTTTTTCCAGCTGCCACACAGAGGCAACAGTGCACAGGAGAAACATCAGTAACTGAGTGTCAGGATTTCGAATGAGTTATGATTTCTTTCTTTGCATATACAGGCAAGTTATATTCTCTTCTCCTGAGCTGGGCTAACACTTTGCAGGGATTTTGCTCAAGTATGGGATCCTCCAGTCTAACACTCACAGAAAATCAAAGAAAGGAAAAAACCTTGATGTCCACAAATTATTAATAAAAGAATATGATGGCATGGTTGTAGAAACTAAAATTGCTCCATACCTTTTTATATTCTTAAAATTTAAACAGTATAGGTGGTGCAAAGGGAAGGTGCATTATCAGCATTTATTAAAGTTGGATGGTGAGACCCAAAATAGTCCCCAACCCTGTGCAAAGACAAAAGCATTTCTAGGTCAACACTAAAAGTAAGTCACATGAATCTCTTCTTCAAAGTGTCAACTATAAAATAAGCATAAAGCAGTAACTAACTGAACAACAGAAGGCTGCCTGCTGGACAGCTCCTGTTGGGGGACCACATTCCCCTGCTCCTGAAACAGTCATTCCAAGCCTAGTCCTATGGAACTGCAACAGGACTTACCTGGTATTTTTAACCTGTGATGGTGCTGACATGTTTGCTGAGCTAGCAAGGAGTTGAGCAAGAGCAAGAGCTTTTGTAGCAGCCAGGGAAGGATACTGTCAAGTGCTTCATACCAGCTGCTGTGGTCTCCAGCTGGTGGCAGATAGTGCAAGTTAATGCTTAAAACATGTTTTGATTTAATCAAATGGATGACCCTCCTGAAATGTATTACTTTCTGAAAGCAGCTGAGTGACCATTATGTTTTATGTTAACTATTAAAACATTATGGCTGCATTATATTGTTGGAGTCCAGTAAATAAGAATTACCACACATATTTATCTGGTTGAGCTCATCACCACTCTTGACAACTGAAAGGTGGAAATTCTTTCCAGAAGCAGGAAATGAAGAAGCATAAATGCATTGAGCTTGTAATTAAAAAAAAAAAAAAAAAAAGAAAAGTTGGAAAGAAAAGAAAAGTTAAAAAGAATAAGTCTAATGGCCAAGCCTGGGAAGCAGGCACTAACATTTTTATGACTTGCTAGAAATCCCAAGCCTATGACTCCTTTTTCTCTCAAACCATTGGGGATCAGTGATCCCCATTTTCCAGCTCATTTCCACTAACAAAGTGAGGTTGTGCCACTCAGGGCAAAACAACAATATAACAAGAAGGAGCTTTATAGGAATGGACATCCACCCCAACAGTAGGCTGGTTCTTAGGGAAATGCCTAATGAGGATGGCACAAATACTACATTTGGTGACATATGGCGTTAGGTTTTTGGATATGGTTATGTGACGTGTGATTTGGCTTAAGATATGCTTCTGATTAATTTTGGCCAAAATCCTCTATTTTGCCACCATCTTTTGTGAGGCCAGATTTGTGCTGGTATAATACAGGATGAGCTTGACCCAGACTGACACTTTTTCTGTTGGTCTTCTTTGTATTCAAGCTAACTATGCTTCCAATGTCTGACTTCATGAACATTTCAGGGAACAGATGCAAACATAACTCCTGTGACAGGCTACATGAATGCTAGAGTGCTGCAGAACTCTTGAATATGTGGATTGTGATCAGAATCAATCACTGGGCTATTCATCCATCCTGTGCTATTCAAAGGCCCCAAAAAGCATATGAGCAATCTTCATTTCAGAAGTTCAATCAAGGTATTTATTAAGAGCTGTGCTGTATCTTATGGTTTACGGAAATTTTTGAAGGATAGATTGGGGATAGAGACTGAACTAGTGCCAAAATGGAAAAAAAAGTACAGTGATAACCAAAGTGCATTAAAAAAAAACAAAAAAAGAGTGGTCTACAAATCCCACCAATTCACAGATAAGAAATTAATTTTATTTAGGTGTTTCAAATATCAGCTTTCACCTTACACACAGCAAATAGCCAATATAACAGGTGACTTCAAGTACTTAAAGCTGGGATAAACACAGATCCTAAGATTTTTCAAAAGAAACCCAAGGGAAATTAGTGCCAGTTTTCCAACACATATCAGCAAGAGACAAATTCTTTCTGATTTTGTTCATTTTAATCTGACCAAGCCAAAAACACCTAATAGTTGCTTAGAAGCCAAAAGCAGCAGTTTGATTGACAGAAGCACTAGGGACCCATGACTCTCGGTGAAACCCAGGAGGACTTCATTGATGAAGACCTTCCTAAAAACAGATTATGAGAGTCTCAATTGCTTCTGCTTTCATTTTTGTCATTTTATTTTTCATTCCTGCCACTAAATTCAGTTCTCAATTGCAAAAGACTTCTATTAATTAAGTTATCTTTAGTGGGACAATCCTTCATTCCCCATCATTCTCACTGCAAGAAGAATCAGGCTTGTATTACTTTCTACTTAAGACTGGTCATGGATGAAGAATCTGCTATGTGGTTCAAAAGAGGTTAAAGATTCTAGTTTGCCTCAAAAATCAGAAAATACTGCAGAAAATCATGCCTGTTTTCAGAATGGAAACCCATCCCTGGTTTTCTAGAAGGTGGGAACTGGTTAAGTAAAAAAGAATACAGTAAATCTAATTTTAAGTAGCAGTATTATTTGAGCTTTTCATGGTAGGCAAAGGGAAGGCTACTAAAGCTTGGCTAGAAGCAGAAATAAGAGTGAATTCATGTCAAAATATGGCCCAAAGCCTTGCTCATCCCAACTGCCCTTTGTGAGAATAAATTGATATTTCTATAAAGCTTTGAAGAAACACTTTGTAACTGCTTGCACAATTACAGCAGGAGAACAGGCTGTATCCTTCCCTTTCAGCTGCTAATCAGACTGTCTATAATGAACACATGCACTCCCTCTAAAATCAGTGAGAGGTCCAGGCCTCCACGCAGGATTCTCACTGTGCCTGTAGTGCTAGCAAGCCCTGACTTCCTAACTTAGAGTCTTGAAATCTACATGTCTGAAATCAAATACGTCACCCGGGACCTGAATCTGGGCCTAAATCAATGTGTTAAGCTAAAGGTACAGAACAGACAAGAAATCCAACCACATCTGTCTTACCCAATACAATTCTGAGATTTGAAACACTGTGGCAACCTCCTTATATTAGCCATTATTATTTCCCCCCCAAGCAGTAATCAGAACAGCCCTGCAGTCCAGAGTTTGGGTAAAACACACATTACAGTAAAACCACCTGAGGTCAGAGAAGTAGAAACATCAGGGGAGGAATACCAAGAAGAGCTTTGTATTGTTCCATCTAATTTTCATTGTAAAAATGTAAACTTCAGTCTCAAGTGTCTTGTTAGGCAAGTTCAGCAAATGGGAAGCTTGAGCAAAGGAGTTTCACTTTTGCTAGCTAAGATTATTTTGGCATCTGGAAAAATGCTTTGGATGAGAGGAACATGGGTAGGAATTTGAATATTTCTTTTTTTCAGCCCCAGACTCCCTGCAAAATCCCTTCAGACTCTTGCACTTGTATTACTGGTCTCAGATAATTTCCATCTAACCTTTCAGTGCTGTTAACAAAAGCTGGGCTATCATGTGCAAGTGTAAATAACTTTTTTTTGATGTGAAATCCCAGTTTAACTACATAACAGACTTCAAAGCAGGTTTAACATTAGCAATGCCTGCCACGCTAGTTATTAAAATGCTTTCTGTAAGAGTTATTCCTTTAACTTATTCATCTAGTTTGGCTGCTGCATGCCCTGTTTCCTCCTTCCTTTACTGAGATACTTTATAAAAGAAAATACTTCAAAAAAGACAAGTGAGGTACAAACCAGCAGATACAATACTGTTAATGTAGAAGAGGAGCAATCCTCCAGTTACTGGTGAGTGGCTTTTGGTTACAATAGTGACCAGAACTCTTCTAAAAACATAATCACATTGTGCCACAATGTTCAGGTTTGCCAAAAGTAAAAGCCCAGCTTGTAAAAATCACTTGACATTCAGTAGAATTATTTTATGTTGGTTTTTTTGTTGTTGTTGTGTTTTTTTTTAAATAAGAGAGATCAAAGAGAACATAAGGGCAAAGCAAAAATACCTCATGTTGATATTTTTTCAAATGGAAATTCTGATTCTTTTGTATATTTTACTATTGAGTTATACATCATCTAACAGAAAATCAAAACAACAAGCAAAAGAATGCTTCTTTCTGCCAATAAGAAACATCCACGACCTCTGAAGTATTTTTCAGGCTTTTCACTTCATGGAAAAGTCTGGAATTTGGAGGGGAAAGAGGATTTGAAAGAAACTAATGTTTTTTTAGATGGGGGTTCCCACCATCCATACAATCTGAGTGGTTAGAATCCTCATTAAATCAATCAGAAATATGAAGGATTCATACTCAGAACCCTTCATTTCAGCAAAAAGCCCTAGATGCTACGTGCATGGTTTTCACTGCAAAGCTTTCCTGCACTTTAAAAAGAGACAGTATATTGTAATGTGTAGGTTTCCATGGCAAACATCTAATTTCAATATAAACAGAATATGCTAAAAATGTAACTTGCTGGTAGCAGCTAATGCCCAAGGGCTGCAGAGATCACCATCCTCTTTTCAAACCACATTCACAGTTATTTATTATAAACAGACATTAGAATGGATGCAGAATGGTAAACTTCAGAAATGAATATCTCATCTACATTCACTGGTGCACAAAAGCTGAGAAATTCACTGCATTATGCAAAGATGCACTTTGTTTCTAAATGTATTTCACCTTCTTCCGAATAATTCCTAAGTATGTTTACTTAATGTGGCAAACTGCATGAGCAGAACCAACTTATTTGTATGATTTTGTTCTGATCTTCAACTTTTTAGCGTCTGTGTCTGCCTTGTCACCATAACATTAATATCAATGTGAGTGAGCAACATCAAAAAATGTGGAGTGCTCAGCAGGAGGTGGACAGACTAGACTGAACAAGAACATTAACCTATTTAACCCAGATTACTTTATTGAAAGAAGGGGAGGGGAGTGTAGAAAGATCACAAGTGAGGAAAAAATAATGATATGATTAATTCAGCTCCATATAAACCCAAGAAAATTATATTTCCCACTCCCTGTTCTTGTGGATGGAGAAACTACAGTTTGTAGAAACTACCACAGTAGGATGGTTGCAGAGTGACCATGAAAACAGAAGCCTTCCCATTTTTAGTTCAGCACCACAGCTATGAAATCATCTCACATCCCACAGAAAACAATACTGAATTTTATTTTTATTTGTACAATACTAGTGAAAGTAGGATCTGCTCAATTTAAGGCAATACATTTAATTTAGATCTCAAAAAGTTTTTCCACTTAGAGCTCCAGAAGTCCCAGAAAACTTTTAATTTGCACTTTTACACCAAAAATAAGCAAACAGTGATTACATGCAGATTTAAAAAAAAAAACAAGAAGGATCTTCCAGACCTTTCCTTGATGCAAGTGGCAGCTATTCTCCCTTCATGGATGAATGACTAAATTGGTTTGGGAAGTCAGTGGTTCAAAAACAAATTGAGGAGAGTTTCCAGTTACTCTTCAAAACTTGTGTCCCTTTTCATTCGTCACAACCTTCAAGGACTTAATTTACCTTCCCGTTTTCTTCACCAACCTGGGAAGTTTTGCCTGTAGATAAAAAGCCACATTCTGCTTCTTTCCAGCTCAAATACTGACATTTCTGAACAGAACACCATCAACCCAGGGAGCTGAACAAGAGTCAGACAAGACATCACAGACTAAAATGATCATTTTTGCTCCACTTCTAGTCCTAGGGTCCTTCTGCTCATTGCTGGATAAAAATGGACACCAGTGGAGAAAAGAGGATTAAGAAATCAAGCAGAATATTTCATACAGGACCAATTTTCTGGCAGCTAATTTATTCCAGCATTCAAGAGTGCAGAATGTAAATAAGATAAGGAAGGAAAGAAATACTTACAGAGATGAGACAACAAAACTAGTCTGAGAAAAGGTGCCTAACCAATGAGACACGTTTTTATCTTAGTGTATTTCATCCTCAGAGACAAAAAGAGTTGAATGAAGCTCATTATCATTGTTGGCCTTTATACACAGGAATATTTAACAAGAATGTAAATGTATCACCGATTACTTTTTTTTCTTTTAATCTGCTGTTACTACTGTAAACATTTCAGCTCATTGTTTGTCAGCAGTACCTGGAGCTGGTCAAATACTGCAAAATGGTGTTTACAAACCCGTTGTGTGAATTCCGAGCAGCTGTTTGGTTCAACCATGTTTGTGCCCCTTGTTGTTCATGAATATTCAAAGAAACATGTTTTTGTTTGCACAAATGGTTGGGGAGTGGCTGTTCCTGTATGAATATATTCTCCTGCAAACAAAGATATTCCTGTGGGATCAAGAGTGTTTGCTAATTCCCTACTAACTGCTTGTTATTCCCTTGTTAAAAAAGTTTTGGGCATTTAGTCAGAATCGGAAATAATGTCACCTGACTGACTTAACCAGTTGGATGCTACCACACACAAGCACTCAGCTGCAAAGAGTAAAAAGGACACAAAACTCAGGTTACTGGTGAGTGTGGATTTGAGATAAAAGATTCATGGAAAAAACTGAAAACTTTTTGAGAACAGAACTACCAGAGAAACAGTGACTACCAGTCAAAATGAATTATCAGCCTGGCACTCATAGTGCATCTCGATTTGAAATCAGGTAACAGCTGTTGTTAGCACATTCAGGAAGGTGGGAAAAAAACCCCAACCCAAACAAGCTAGGCTAGTAGACGTTCTCCTCAAGATTGCCTGCACTGTGTTCCCTGTGTCTTACATGCATCTTTTTCTGGGTTACATACAACTCAGAACCTTTTCTCTTTGATGTTTGCTCCAGCAGGAAAAGTGGATAAATGATCTATCAATGAACCTGGCTTAAAGACACACCAGCTGTCAGGAATTTGGGCATGACTGCCAAGTGCAGAGCAGACAGCAAGGGGTGTGGGCTACTGGGTCTCTGCAGTGAGGTTCACTGCCTTGCCTGGACTGTGCTCACCACATCCCAAACAGCTTTTGATTGTTCATAGAGTTAACCCACTCACCTACTCAGCAAAGGTGAACAAGTTGGGAGTTTAGTTTGGAGAGGTTCCTGCTGATTTTCAGATAAGATCCTTAGAAGTTTGAAAACAGAGTTTATAAAGTGCCTAAATTTGTATGATACATCACAAGCTTTTACTATGCAGGAAGCTGAATTGACAGAGAGATGAAACACATGTTGAGTCTATTAATTATGTAGATGCAATTCTCATTTGCAAACGAGAAAGGAGCATATTACTATAAATACAAAGAAAGTGGCATTATAATATCAAGTCAAACATCCATCAGCAATAACACATTTAGAGCTGATTTTGGCTTGGGAGAAGACATGGCATAGATTGCTTTCTGTAGGGACCTTCCATTTTATTTCCTAAGATTTCAGGAAGCCCTTGTTTTAAAAAAGTGCATGTTAATCTGTTGCTGAGCAGCAAATGAGTGGACATAATCATGTCCACGTTTCACCTTGCTTTTCCCACAGTATGTAACACTTCTGGACATTTAGGGCAATTACAAAGAAATAAGCAAAACTCCAGATTGCATCATTTTTAGAACAGCATTGGTTTATCCTAGCATAAAATTTATTATCTCGGTTTTGCTCAACTTGTAAAGATTTGAAAAATATTGGTTTTAAGATGCTAATCAGGTTGTTAGGCAGGTAGCATTAACTATTGAAGACACATCTGCAATGGTACATTAATAGGAAGCCTTTCTGGCCACACAAAGCCTTGTGCTATTTTATTTCCTTCATGCTAGCTGTTGTACATCATGATCTCCTCCTGGCCAGAGGGAAACTTTGAAGAGTATTTCACAATATCTGCAGAAAACCCTCCTACTAGAATATATCTGAATCTTAATACATCCATTTAAAGATTATCTTAAGGAATATAATGAATATTCTAATTTCTGTGATTAGATGTTGTTATTCACACCTAGGGAGTCCAGAGTACATACATATTGAGCAGAAATAAATATGTATGCTTAGAAGCATAATTATTCTGAAACCTAAAAGAAAAAAATATATATTATTTGATTATTGACCTAACAAGACCCAACTCAAAACCTAACTGCTTCACAGATTTCAGGGCATGGACTTTATTTGTGAGGAAGGCAGGATTCACCATCTCCTATTGTAAACCAGACAATTAAGCTTAAGAGTTGTTAAAAATGTCCCAGCCTTTAAAGCTTGGACAGTGTTTCAGCCTCCAAACTGCTAAGTATTCTTCCTCAGGATAGACAGTTTTAGTAGTTCATTCCTTTCCAGCTGCTCAGAGAATTTTACCCAGTTACAACACTTGATTTTGGTTAAAGGAATAACTGGACAGTGTTTTCCAAGCTTTTATGCAGCTCTGGCTGGAAGGACTAAACTCCTGCAACTTCCTTGCACACGGGAGGAGGGCAGTGGTGTTCAGGGTTTGCTAATCTCACACTACTGCAGCAGGTAGCACAGCAGCAGAGCCACAACCCTTGGCCTTTCTCATTCCTCTCTCCTTAGTGGTGGGACTGCCAAGAGGAGAGTCATCCTCCCCAGGAAGTCCCCAGCAACCCCAAAGTCATCCCTGATTGACCAAAGGCCCTAGGAGCTTCAGGTCAGCTGGCATGCAACAAGGTTCCTGGGGCTCCCTGACCTCCCTCCCAGCTCAGAAGTATTAACATGTTTTCTGTTGTAGGAAATGCTGGCAAAGGCTCACAAGACTACTTTGAGGAGTTGGGGAGGACATCTGTGATCCAGGAATCAATCCCACAGCCCCAGTGTTGTCTCTCCAGGCAACCAAGCCAGCCTCCTTTCTCACACAGTTGGATGCTTCATCTGTGTCAGCATCCTCTTTTCAAATCCAGCTTTGAATTTTTGTTAGCAACCTGCACAGACCAGGGTTGACAGAAAGGGACAGCAACAAACCTTGCTGCCAAAGTGTGAAAACACAAAGTGCTCTCGCATCTACAGACCAAAACCAGGCTGCTCTGCAAGCAGCAAAATTACAGAGGGCTGGAGGGCTCTGAACCTGCACCGTGCATGGCTGTCCTGAGGTCTGACAAGGTGCCAGCTCCACTTGCTGGTTCTCCCCACATTTGAAGCCTTCCTACCAACCCTGCCTGTGCTGATTATTATCAGGAAGGGGTCTGAGCTCTCTGTATCACCTCTGCTTCAAAACGGTGCTTGCAGCAATGTCTACCAGCCACCTACTCCTGCAAAATCCACAACAGCTAATTGCCTCTGAGACAGCCCAAGCCTTCTGTCAGTTGGGCTGGACTCAGTCAATAGGCTCAAATCACTGAGGAGTGAGGGATAAAGGAAGAGATGAGTATATGTTCAGTATTGGTTTGCTAGGAAATAAGGCTAAAAATAGAAGCCTTGCCATAGCAGGAAAAAATAGATTCTCTACTCTTGTAGTAAATAAATTCTCACAGGAAGAAGAATAGAAGTATCAATTCCTATTTTAACAAATTCAGCTGCTGGAGATTTAATTTTTATCTGAAGTCACATCAGAGAAAATTAAAAGTCATTGATCTTGTTCATCTACCTCCTTTTCTTCTCCTCCTCCCTCCCAGTTTCAGATTTTAAGCACTTACCAAGAAAATTAAACACAGTCATTAAGGAAGCACTAGAAATCACTTACCCCTCAGCATCCTCTTATTTCCTAAAAAGAAGCCCATCAAAGAAGCCTTTGAAAAGCAACAAAACATCCACCTCCCAAAGCTTTCATTGTTTTGGGAAAGTTGAGGCCCCTACATCCCTCTGTGCCCTCCTCAAATCAATTATTCATAAATGAGTTGACCTTAATTTATTCCCCAGGGCCTTCTATGTGACATTATTTAATTTGAGCTTGTTACTCAGTTATGGCTGATAAGAGGTTTGAGGATTTCTTTTCAATCTTTCTCACTCAAGTGACTCAGTCTTAAGACCCATTTTTTATGAGTTGATTGAAAGAAGGATGTTATTTCATTATTTTTTTTCAAGTTAGAAAGTATCAGATAACAGAAAGGCCACCCCCCTTCACCAAGCAAAAATCAGACTGATTTAAGCACTAATGTAAATTCAGATAAGTTATACCTGTAACAGAACTATTTTCAGCTCTCACTCCTAAATTGCACAAGAATGCACTTTAAATAGTTTCTTTCTAAAATTACTTCATCAAAAAGAAATGTTGCTGTCATAGAATAGCTGCTCATTTAGATCACTGATGTGTGTACCTTTCTCTTTTTTCTGTCTCTAACAAAAACCTCAATTACAGCACTGAACAATTGGGCAAGATCTGAAATTAACTGGAACACACATCCTTCGAGAAATCAGCTGTGTCTTATGAAGTTCACCACAGTATTAAAAAACCACTGTTCCCTGAGTGTGCTTTTGCATTTTGAGGTGTTGGTTTTTTCCCCTGTACTTGCTCTCTGTGAACACGTCAAGAACGGCCCCGTTCTCAAATAGAGGGGAGAACAGGCCTGGTTGCTGAGAAACATCTTACACAGCAAGTTGGTAATAAAAATGAATCAAGAGAAGTCTGAGGATCAGATTTTCTCCTGGAAATTGAGATGGATCGTGTTAGACCCAGATGATTGCATAGGAACCTGAGAAACTTCTTTCTGTAATACCATCAAACCAAGTTATTCCAGCTTCTGGCAACCAACAACAACACAAAAATCCCAAACAAACCAAAAAACACCAAAAAATGAGAAAAGTACAATTAAAGAAAAGAAGGGGGAAACGTGCAGCTTCTGTTCTGCCTTTCACAGATGGATGTTTTTTGAGGGCAGTACCCTGGGAGATCTTGTGATACAAAGCAGCAGAATGTGTTTCAACTCTAAGCTAAAACAGGAGAGCTCCAATTGCACATTTGTGTTAGAAAGCTGGAGGGAGTTTTCTAAGAAGCCTAGGATGATTTTATTCTTAATTAGTATGAATATATTATTTTTACTATTTTCAACTCCAAAGGTAAAATGTTTCTTTAACACATGCATGTTTTGCAGCAAGATACTAGGAAAAGTGTAATTTTAATTTATTGTGAGATCTGAATATAAGATTGTATCTGAGATTTTAAAATTGCTTGCTTTTTTTTTTTTTCCTCCTAAATTCTATTGCCAGAATGTGGCTGGAAACCCTTTGAAAGTTCAGTAAAAGGCTGTGTAGAATCACAGCTACTCACTGAAGCAACAAAAATACCAAATGAAAATCCACAGAAAATGTTAAAAACATAAAAGCTACTACTAGTAGTGTGGTGATGACTAGTTTGTAACTAAATAAAAGACTGAGGAAAAACAGCTTTATCAATGCTGAGAAGCGTTTCATCAAGGTTGTGGGAAGCATTAGGTAGAAATCCATAAGACTGAGCAAATATCAAGGTCTGTTCCAATCAAATAAAAGGGGAAAAAATAACAATTTTTGTGTCAAAATGACAAACATCTACAGCTTATCTGCAAAGGGACATTAAGGCTCAGCCTTTCTTACAGTTAAAAATGTAAAAGAAACCTATAGCATAACATTACATAAATCCAGAACAAAAAAGAGCAGGTACAATTAAAGCTCAAACATCTCCAGGCTGACCTCATGGAGACACAGTAAGAATTAGGGGCATTAACCAGGAAAATTCTCTTCATCGTTACATCTGCACCAAATACAGAATAAATTAATAACAATATTTAAAAAATAATAATTTTACTTCCTAACTAACCATGTTACAAGACAGCAACTTCAGCATTTTATCTCAGGGACATGCTCTGAGACAGATGGAGGCTCCCAAAGATCTTTTTGATACTGAGTTTACACTGAGTGCAGTGGGAGTTTGGTTCTTAAATGCAGGCATATCCAGGCCTGAGTCACCAGGGACTTTGCATCCTTTGGGCAGATGTGTGTGCAGCTTTGACAGAGCAGCACAGAGTGTACAGTGGAGTGAAGTGAAAAATGTTGTTTTGCATGCAGGATTCATATGGAAGAACCTGGAGAGAAATTCTGTAAAAAATTTATCAAAATTGTTGAAAAATCACTATCTCAAGTGAGACTGGGCTGCTTGCCTTTCTTCTTCTGAGGGCAAATTGGCAGAGAAATGAACAAATATCTGTTTTATCTTGAGGTTGATTTCCCCCCTCACCCAGAAGTGCAGTATCTTACTGACAATAACAAAAAATATTTACAAAAATCAAAGGGAAATGAATCATCAACACAGCCCTGGCTTGAAGCCAGGTTTGATGGCCCTCTGTGGAATAACACTGTTTTTTTTTCACCAAAGAACCCAAAGACAAGTATTCTAAAATTTTTATAGCAAAGTCTGTCATTGGGAGGCATGTCCCCCACGTGCTCATCTTTGGCCCAGATGCAGGCTGACCATGGGGCACAGGCAGGACACGGAACATGAAGCTTCCTTGGAGAAACTTCCTGAGGTCTGGTAGTCTTACAAACCCCACTGGCAGACTAATCCAAGCCCCTGCTCAGTCTGGGATTGATGGCTAGAGGTGCTTCAGAGACAGGAGAGTTTTAAAGTCCACTTGGTTCCTTCAGGATTATATGACTAAGGCACCTGTGTGAAGGAGCATTCCACCTACAGTTTCCTCCATTTGTCTCAGCCAAGGACCAGCCTGCACAAGCCTCCCCAAACCTTTTGGCTGATTCTTTTTGGCAGGAAGGGAAATGAGAGCAGCCTGTGTGATGTCTGGTGAGAGCTCCTGTATGAGCCTTCACACCAGCTCCCCCAGTTTCCATCCGTGGTGCTCTCAGCCATGGCATGAGGAGTTTTGGCAGGTCAATCCATGAGTGCACTCAGACGATGCAGCCACCCTGGCACCTTTCATGCAGCTGGTGGATGTGCTGCTCAGCACAGCAGCTCAGCACAATCCTCACTGCAAAACCCACCCAAGAAAGCAAAAATAGTGCAGGAACAAACCCATGTCCCAGTCCTTGCTGCTTCATGTAGGGCTCTGTAGGTGTGAGGGCAGCACAGAACCCAGTCACCCAGCTTGATGTCCCACACTCTCCCTGTGAGGCTGCCCTGCTGCTACACCCTGCTTTGCAGGCACTTCTTCAAATTAACACTGATTCCCTTCACTTCCTGCTGCTACACCCTGCTTTGCAGGCACTTCAAATTAACACTGATTCCCTTCACTGGGTAACAGAGAATGATCATGGGAGCTGTACAGTTTTCTTATAATACCTGGATTTTAATAGTACACATATTCAGAATTATTCCTTTGGAGTCAAAAAGACTCCAAACATGTAACTGTTCAGCTTTATTAACTAACAGATAATTATGTATTAAAATGCACTAAAATTGCATTGTAATTTTAACATAAACTACAAGGCAATTACAGTCTTTGTAGTGTAAAGTATGACTGTAACACAGTAATGAATTAAAGATGAGAAATAAGCATATAGACTAGTTTGTATTCGCAATAGACATATCCATAGTCTTCCCCTTGTGGATCCACTTTCAGGAATATTGCCTGACTTTCCTTCACACCTATTGGGCTCAGAGTGCCAGCTTTGGGAACCACCAGTCTGGCAGCACCAGAAGAAAAGGGGTGCTGTGTGCAGGCAAACATAACCTGGCTGTCCTATTGCCAGGTTTCCTGAGGTGATCTAAGGAGCATCATTGCTCCCTGCTGAGCATTTCCCCTTTGGAAGCAGCTTCCTGCATAATTTGAGGCTGGCAGTTTTCCCCACCACAATGCAAGCATGAATGGAAGCTGCTGGTGTAATAGCACTGCTTGTTAGGCAAATGTGTCAAATTTCATTTTATAAGTGGAAGAGAGATTGTGAAAATGTTGGTGGGGTTTTTTTTCCCCCATTTGGTACAAATATTCCAGTGTATCTCAACCAACTCTTCAGCTACGAATCGAAAAAATTTGCTCTGCCAAGAACTTTAACTAGTTGTGCAAATCTTTGCCATCAGTTGCACTGTTTAACTGCAGTGACAAAACCAGCATAATTTGCCATTGTAGCATAATAACATTAGATGGCTGATTTATGGGGCCTCGAATGTTCTCTGCTCAGAGCTGTGCCCTGTTGTTGGCCTCTGCACCTCTTCTGAATACAAACTGGAGCACTAAGCTGCTCCCTTCCCTCCAGGGCAGTCCCTTCCTCTCAAACACAAACCCTCTAACACCAGATGCTGTAGCACTGTGCCTGCCACCCCCAGCTCACACAGCAACACATCCAGGGAAGGGATGCTACTCAACTCTGCGATCTTGCAACACACATAAATAATTCACTCATTTCCTACACATATTTATCCCTGTGACCTCAGTTGTCATTCAAATAAAGGTTGTAGTCTTCATCCATGGCCAGTTTTCATACCCCAATCAAATCACTTGGATTTTTCAGCTGCCTTCTCTACTTAATTTATATTTTTCTTAAAATTCAGATGTGCAACATGTTTTCTCATAACCTTTAAACAAAGACTCATAGCAGTTAAACAAACATTTCTGATTTTCCTTTGTCTTTTTCCTTTTAACCAGTTCTTATTCATTGGCTTCAATGGAAATGAATGAGCTTCCATAAAAATGGGAGTCAAGTCTGGGATGACATCTTTTTATTAGTGTCCCAAGGTTTTAAATAAAAAAACATAATGATATTATAATAATCTCTGCATGGTACAAACACATCTGAATTGTAACCCAGGGGCTGGAAAATATCCTGAGCTTCTACATCTTCCCTAAATGCTAAACTCACACAAACTTCTTTATTTTCACATGCAGCCTCCCCCATTATCTCTTAAAAAAGAGAACACCCACAACAAAATAATTCTGAAATTTGGCAGCATTATAAATCAAAATTAGTCATCACCTCAGGAAGAAGAAAGGGGAATCAGGGAAGAGAAGCAACAGAAGTTATGAATGCTCATAAGCAAGAAGAGAGCAGTCAATCAGTTAAAAATTACTCCCTCCAGGCTGCAGCAGTTTGGTTTTGCCAAAAAGTCTCACCAAAAAGCATTCTGGGATAAGAAAATCCCTCTTAGTGGCCAGCTTTTGTGAGGAGAGATATTATGAGCCATAAAAGTGATGTGCTGCTTCTGTTTCCTGAACATTACATAATTGCTAGATTAAATAGCCAGAATAAACAGAGAATGGGTGTTTTTACTAGGCTCCAGAAGAGTAAAGCCCTAAACAAAATAACTCCATGAAATTTTACAGGACAGACCCATTTCAGACCATATGTTTGGAAGGATCTTCATCCAAATATATGAGTCAATGAGTTAGCAAAGTGTTGCACACAGAGCTTGTGAGTTTGGGACTGTTTGAGGTTTGGGTTCCTCAAAGCTTTCATGCTGCCCTGCTTTTATCTTCCAAAACATGACACATCTACTTGACTTTCTGCATCACACATTTTTTTTCCCCCACTCTGCACTGTGAATCTGAGCAGAAAAGAAAAAACACAATTACTTGACTTGCTCATGGTATGGCCACTTCAGCACATCTGTAATTCTTTTTAAGCTCCTGAGCTTTAATTGCTTGATCTTGCAACCATGTAAAGACCAGCACAATTATAGCCAGGACTGACTGTCATCTGAGTCTATCAAGGTATTCTGGAAGACAGATCCCCAGCTTTATTTCTCTGTTGCCTTCTGATTAGATGCTTTTCTCTTTATTTATTTTTATGGTGCAATTTATACACCTTATAAAATTACAATTTCAAACCTGCCTGCAGGCAACAGCTGTATGAGTGCATAATTACCACTAAAAAATGGCAATGCTAGAAGATGATCTTCTCATACAAAAAAGCTCATCTGGCATAATCACTCATTTATTTGTTTAATAGATGAAATTAGTGACAGAACAGAACATGGACAATGATGAGGGTGTTGCAGACTAGCTTTGCAGCAGCTCTGCCAAACTCTGCCCCCAGCTCAGCATCCCCTGATTTGAACAGCAACTGCCAAGTACAGCTGGCCCAAAAAGGACTGTTCTGTTTCACAAGAACTTTCCAAAGCCTTAAAACTTGTTTTTCTTCCATACTGAATAGTGGGAATTTTTCAACTATTCTTGTGCAACAAACTACGCAGGAATGTTCATTAGAAATGGAAAATGGAAAACCATCAGGGGGTTGATCTGGGAAGTGTTTCTTTAAGCAATCACAGGATCTAGCATAGACCTCAAAACCTCATCATTAACTTGGAAGCTGGAAAATAAAGGATGGCCTTCCTCGGGTAATTTAGGGGCCATATGTAGCAGTCACTGCTTTGTCACACAACTGGGTGGACATCTCTCCTGCCACCAAAATGCTGGTGTCCTCTTGGCAGCTGTGAGTCACACTGCTGGGGCTCAGGGGACCAAAGAAGGCTGGGGTCCAAATGTGCTGCCTGCCCAAAGCTGAGCAAAAGGCAGCAAGGCCTGTACCTTCTTTAAATACAACAAATATTTGCAAATGGAGAACTACCTGACACTGAAAACAGTCTCACAGCTTTGCTGCCAGCTCTCCAGAGACTGAGGGCCCCTGCAATCAGGGCCCATCCCACCATCCCAGCCCACAAGATAAGTTTTCCCAGGAATACACTTCCCTTTTTCCACCTTTCCCAGGATCCTACAGGATGTTTTAGGGAATGGAATTTCCAGCTGCCCTCAACTATTGTTGCTGTAGAAGTGGACTCTAGTTTTTCCATTTGTACAAAAAGGCAAGTTTTTAATAAATAATAGACCAAAAACATTCTGTGCATGTGTCCTACAGCTTGTGGGGAGAAATGCTAAGGATGACAAACATAAGCAGAGTATTTGACTTGTCTAATTTGGGCACTAAACCTTTTATCTCAAAACTGAGTATCAAGTGCAAGAAAGTCTGGTTTTCTAACAGGAAGTAGCTTCACTGACAAGCAGTTCCAGCTCTGGCTGCATCTGTTTCAGTGCCTCAAAATCCTAATATTCATCCTACATTATGGGAATTTTATTGCAAACCTGGAAATGCTCCTTTAAACAGCCTGAAATGTTTTTCATCCATTTTAAATGCAGAAAGTATAGAAAAACCTTCCTTACAGTTGACCCAAATCTTCCCAAAGCCTTTGCACAGCAGATGAACTTGTGAACTAACCAACACGAGCTTGTCCAAATGATTTTGGCTGATGCAAATATTCAGACCATCATTGACAAAAACACCCCAAGTGTTGCTTAGAAGAGAAGCTTTTACTGATGGGTAGAGCCCAGGATCTGGCAAGTATGCTTAGGAAAGAAGGGCAGTAGAATCCTGTTTCCCTCGTGCCTGTCTGGTTCCAAGCCCAGGCACCCTGCTTGCTCCATGGGTGAGCATCAGCCGGCATCGCCCTCCAGCCTCTTAATTACTTCTCTGATTAACAAGCCAGGCACTGAGCTGGAAGAGACAGTGTTAACTGCCAGCACCTGAATTAGGACTACAAGTGTTTACCCATCTGAAACTTAGTCAGAAGGATGTGAAAAAATTGTTCAGGACTGAACTTTGCCTGGAGGTTAGGGGGCTGTCAGAGCACCACATGCAAAGGGATGATGCCAAGACCAGAGCCATTCCAAACCTTTACCAGTATTCCTGGCAGTGACCCTGTGACTTACCTGTTAAGTCATTCAGCATCAGCTGCTGTGGGGATTTTAAAAATTCTGCTACAAAAGTAGGGTCTCTTGACATGTTGAAAAAGCAATTTACATTAAAAAAATTAAAGGATAACCAATATTTCTCCTCCACTTTCTCTCATATGCAACCTAATGATATACTCTGAAATATTCAGTTATTTGTTGTTTTCCTGTTGATACTCTCCAGAGAAAGACTGGCAGGGAACTTAGCCTGTAGGCTTTGCTTCTTGCTCTACAGTCCAAAACAGTCACGGTCTGTTTATGTGCAGTAATTGGAAGGCTGGTTGCAGCAAGTTTCAAGCATATCTTGTGCCTTGTCACAGTTTCCACACAGCTCTACAAGGCAGTGCAGAAGAGAAGTGGGGGGACAAAGGAGCCATTTAGGTTTCTGCAGCTTCAAACCACCTTTTGAAACTCTGCTGATGACTGATTAGCAACCAATACACATCACACAGCTCACACATCTTGTCCAGGTGGGACAGTGTTCATCGAGGTTTGCAATGTAGTTTCACTGATTCTACACCGTTCAAAAAACAAAACAAAAAACAAAACCAACCCCACCCAGACTCTAAACTCAGCTCTTACTCCCACTCCAGGCACTTGTGTTACTGCTTGAAAGATCAGCTCTTGCAGTTGTGACTTCCAGAGTGCTTAAAGTTGACCCAGACCAGCTGGAGTTGTACCAGTGGGACAGGTGTGCTCTCATTGCCTCCTAACAAAATGTGTGTGATGGCACCTCCTCCCAGTCAAGGCAGAATCTTATGCCTGGAGGCTGCTGTCACATCAGTCATTACTGAAACACATCTAGAAATCAGAATATATCACATTGAAGTGCCCTTTCCTAAATGGGTGGAAAAGTTTGTGTACAGAAATAAGAAGACTGTTTGCTTTCTGAACCTGCATTTTAGAATTTGCCAGAATTCAAGAATATTTTCTCTTTGAAAAGGTGTTGCTTATCTTGTCTTCCTTGTTTTTAAGATTTTGCTTCAGCAGGCTTCATGGCAAAAAATACCAAAAAACCCGCAAACCCAACAACAACAACAATATACAGTGGAAACAGTACTGCAAGAAAACAATAAACATGAATAAAACACTACCCCTTCAAAGAGGAACATGTGAGCTTTATCTAACCAGAATACAGAGTCAATCTGGAGTTAAGCAGCTGTAAGAAAATATAGGAAGAAAAAGGGAAAATCCAACAGGAGAAAACAAGAAATGTATTTTGGGCACTTAGTCCCTGATGCCAGATGTGTGACACTGGCTGTGTTTTATTCCAAGAAAAAATTCATCCCTATGAAGTAATGAGAGTGACAGAAAGTGCTGTGAAAAGCAGAGTGAACTCAGCTCCTTCCCACCATCACATCCTCCCTGCTCCACAGCTGGGCGAGATCAGGGCTTTGCTCAGAAAACAAGTTTCCTGCATCCCCAGCAAAGCCACATGAACTGGCCAAATTTGCACCTGCCTGTGCAACCTCTTCATCCGGCCTTGGAGCAACGATACCTTCTGTCTTCCTAACAGAAAGCCATGAAATCAGGAACCAGCCCTGGGATCTGGGAGCGTTAGTCACAGCAGGATCTCCCCTGGCAGCCCCTGGAAGTGAAGGCACGTGTGTGCTTGTCTGCTTTGTCACAGCAAGTTCCTGAGCTACAAACCAGAGCCTGGGTCACTTGTCCTCTGTGTGGTGGCCTGAGTGCTGGCTGCTGTCACACACACCCTGGGGCCACCTCCCTGCCTTGGTGGCCTGATCTGGAGGGAGCCAGTCTTTGAAAAAGTGCCAGGCTGGGGCAGGTCTCACATGCTCTTGCTGACTTGAACAGGTCACTCTTTTTATGTAGAGAACATAGTGCCACAGCTGGGCTGTGTTCTGATGTTTTTGTTCACTTTTAATTCTAACTTTTAACTTAAAAAAGATGACACAGGCACAGTGAGTGTCTGCTTGGTGACATCCCACTCTGCTCATAGAGCACTGTGGGAGATAAAAGGGATTTTTTTGTTTCTAATTTGCCTTAATCTTATTTATAGGCAATCATCAACAGACAAATGTCCTGTTAAATACATTTTCATCTAAGCAAAAGTTGAATTTATGAACGTGATAAAATGAAAGCAATTTCTAAATCTGCTATGCTGGGGATTTATGTTAATTTATTCTAAATCATATCAATTATAAGTTACAGTTTATCCAGGACATCATTTTGTGTTTCTAATTTTACCCTAATTATTTTGGTTGAGTGGATTTATACCAATGGCTGCTATAGACCTTCATGCCTTTGTCTGCCTTCTTTGTTGTGATCCCAGCCTTCCAGGAAGCAGGCACTGTAAGTAATCTCCTCTACCCTGCTGCAGAAAAGCATATTGTGCACTCACACATTGTTGCATTTTTTTCTTAAGATAATTAGCACAATCTTTCATGTTTAACATTGGATGAAGTTCATGTTTATGTTCCTGAAAAGCTTGAAATGTCTCAATGTTTTCAGAATCTCTGCTGGCCAGAAATATTCTGCATCCCCCCCAGGGGGGATACCCCCCACAGGTAGGTCACAGGATCCCAGCCCACTCTGACCTACCAGGAACACGTGTGGGTCAGAGGTTGCTCCAGTGACACACAAGCCCTCAAAAATCTGCAAAAATCAGTCAGGAATAATGTTTGCAGTCTGTCAGTAAATACTTCTTTCAATAAATACAATGTTTACTGTATGGAAATGGATAAAAGGTTTTTTCTTTGAGTTAAACACTAGGGGGAGGGGGTTGATTTCCCTCCCCCCCCTTCTTTCCTCCAATCAACTGTCCTTTGAGCTTGGTGGGTTTCTTTCAAGAGAGAAGAATGGATTTTGGATCTGGTACTTTATGGCAGATGGTATAAATGACTACCAGAGAGGAGCACTCCTACTTAGAGGTCAGAGAACATCTTTCCATCCCTTAACAGCTCTGTAAGAATAACAAATCTGTTTAAAATAGGAAATCAGAAGGAAATAAAGCTGTGTCAGGCAACATTAACGCTCCCATGTGTAAGCTGACCTTGGACAACTCGTCAGATCTTTTGTTCAGCACATTCATCATTATTCTGAGCTGTCATCATGAACACCCTTGCTCATTAATTATACATTAACCTCATTCATGACTTTTAATCTATAGTGGGTCAGGATGTTTAAAAATAATTAAATAAGAGTGTGCAATGGTAATGAGGATAATATCTGTGCTGGAGTTTAGGACATCTGACTGCAAATCAGATGATGCTGAACAATTAAATGGGAAACAAAACAAACACAAGATAGGAGAAGTCCCCAAATTGCCAACCTTGTATTTAGAACAGTATTAGCTTTAAAAGACTCCTAAAATATACAGCTTGTAGGCTTTTTTTTTTTTTTTTTTAATTTACAAACTTAGAAAATGAGCATGAGTTTTCAAAGGAAGGCAACATGACCTTTGTCAGCAGATCAGCAGATCAAACTGTCAGGCACTAGTTCAGCTAAAGCAGAGATGAGTTCTTAACAAT
Organism: Chaetura pelagica; assembly: GCF_000747805.2. Lineage (NCBI taxonomy): Eukaryota > Metazoa > Chordata > Aves > Apodiformes > Apodidae > Chaetura > Chaetura pelagica. The sequence goes on along the minus strand of NW_009954140.1, from coordinate 2,188,746 downwards.
ATTCATATTCCTTTCTGCTGGTTGAACTGCCAGTGCTCCCATCTGGTGGGTGGGTTTGCTGGGTGGAGTGCAATGACTGTAGGAAATGACAGTGGTCTCAGAGCACACTATGTTCCCACAGGCTGGTGTATCTACCTCCTGGAGGTTCAACCAGTTCTCAGTGGGTCTTCTCACCTACACAGTGACTCCATTTCCAAACAACCTGGGATGAGATAATCTGCCAGTCAGGTCTCTATGGTGAATATTGGATTCAACAGAGGATTTACCTCTGTCTTTCCAGCACTGATAACATTTTAGTTCTCAAATTATCATATATTGCTTCCTCCCATAATGAAATGACTTTTCACATCACACAGCACTGCAGCACCTTGCTTTCCAGCATCACAAAAGGACTTCTCATATTGAGGCAGTTGTCTGCATTAAGCTGAAAGTGCCAAGTTTTCCAAAACACCCTTGAAGCAGAAATAAAATTTTATACCCAAGGAAGAATTACTACATGCCACATAACATTTCAAGCTAAAATAATGTTTCATCAAAGATTTAGGGAACAAGGATTAGTTTTTTAAACCTAGCTAAGTCAATGAATCTTATATCCCATATACTGCCATACATTATGTCCAAGATATATTTCACTATGCTAACTCAAGGCTGTTCTGGGGAAGTTGTTTCACAGAAAAAAACCCTTAACTGAGAGGAAATGTCACTGACTCAGTTTAAAAGAACTTGTGAAACCCACCAACACAAGGATGCCAAAGATTACACTGCCTGTGAAGCACTTAATGAATTTTAGAATGGTCAATATGTAGCTCAATAATTATAATTCTGGAGCCTCAAATATAAAAAGAAGGATTCACTTTAATGAGAAAAATGAGAAAAAAATTGTCCTGGCTGTAAATGGATGCCAGTTGAAGAATCCAGACTATGCTTTCTTATTCCCAGAGAAGCTAAAAAACCTTCATAAATAATTTTTTACCACTTTGAGAATTTTCAAAGGACTCCAAGAAAGTCAGGGCTGGGATCTGGTGAACTTCAATAGAGGCTGGCTACCTATCTTACTTGGAGTGCCTGGAAATCCCTGTCTCTCTGAACAGCTGGATTCTGCTCAGCTCTTGCAAAATACATGTATTTCAATAGCTCTGAAATACTCTGGATGATTTTAACCTTAAAAATGTCCAAAAGCAAGGGTAAGTGCTTAATCTGACTGCCCACTGAGTTTAATAGGGCTCTGCCTGTGGTGTTAAATAACAGTACCTTTGTGTAACCCACTGGTTGCAGGTCACTGTTGAGTGGCAGCCACAGAGGTGGGGGCTGTTAAACTCCACCTGCACAGCCCTGGTCCTCTCCCTCCACTGCAGAAGCTCCTGCTCTTCAGACCTCTCTGGGCAGGTTAGCCAAGGTAGTCATCATACATTTACACTTATAAACTACCGTTTATCTGATGATCTCAAAGCACTTCACAGCCATTAATTGAACTCTAAGGGCTTGGTAATGGGTTGAGATGAGTATTTTCTGCTGTCCCTCAGGTAAAATAGCACTTTCACTTAAACATGAGCAGCAAGTGGCTTTAAACCTAGCAAATCTCGTTTTAATTCAGCTCCCACTTTTCCAGGAAGAGACTGACTCTTCTAATCTATCCTTAGAGAATAAATAAGCTAGCTGTTCACACACAGCTGATGAGAGCAGGACAAATAACCCTGCGCACCAGAGTGCAATGACAATAAAGGATGAGAAAAATCAGAACTGTATTTTGGGCATGAATGGGAGGCTGGCACCGTCTCCAGTTCCCTCGTGGGGCCTGAGGTTTGGTTACACTTTGCCTGTAGCTGCCAGCCAGTGAGTGGTAACAAATGCCAGTGCAGTAAGGAGAGAAGAAGGAAGGAGGGAGCCAGAGCATGTGGCAGAGCCCGGATTGATTCCCCATAGGGAGAGAGCTCCGGGCTGCTCCGGGCTGCTCCGGCTGCAGGTTCAGAGAGGAGGTCTCAAATGTGGGAAAAGTCTGATGGAGAAATATGGTTCCTCAGCCACCCAGCAGTGATACTGTTCATGGTGGTCTGCTGGAAATGAAATGTGTGAGGGCAGCACACTGGGAGAGCTTCTGCACCTGCTTTAGAGAAAACACGTATTAGTTGCTTCAAGGAATGTTCCTCTTTTACTTGGAACGTGTGGGGGATTAAACATTTGAAGCAGTTTTTGACCAAAATTGATGTTTTCCCCTTTCCCGGGGATGCAATTGGTGAATCTCTTGTGCTTTCTGCCTGGCTGAATGAACCCTGAATTTCAGCTCTTACTGAAGGGTCATCAGGGCCTCATCCTGGAGGACGATGATCATGTGAATGACTAGAAATGAGCTTGCACCCCTTGTGTTCTAGGCAAGAGGTCTGACATCTAGGCCTTGGCACACTGACTACCCTGTAGCAACAAAGGAGAATAATTTCCTGGATGAAGTCTCCCTGAATCTTCACTGCATCAGGAGCTGGCCACCCCGCTGGAAACCCTGCAGAGCTGTGGAGTGGCCTTGCAAGGAGGTGTTTGGTATCAAGGGCTGCAGCTCACTTATACACTGCAAGAGAAACTGAGGCTGGTGTCCTCACTTTAACTGTTTTAGTAAAACATAAAACTTTTGGATTCTTCTCTCTGAAACAGTAAAATTTGCAATTGGATTGGAGTTGACTTAATCCACAGGAAATATCTGACGGTCTTGCTTGATGAGAGAGCTGCTTGTGTCACCAGAAAGAAAGACAGAGTGTCTGAAGAAGAGGAAACCATTCATCTTACCACCCTGACCTTTCTGATAGCCAGCTGGAAGTCTGGGCACAGCTCCACAAATCACTTCAAAGTTTATTGCTCTGTTAGTCCTCTCTGATTGACAGATCACCTAATGGGTAATAAATTACTGCCTTCCACTCAGACTGGGGCTGCTTGCATGATGCTAACTCTGGCTTTTCAGAATCTACTATCACTCACTGCTTTTGCAATTTAAAGGGATGCAAGTTCAGAGACAATAAATACAGAAGACTGGGATTTCAAGGGTATGTGTGGGGAAATTACAGCATAGTGCCCTCTGAATTTCAGAGTGACACAGGTTGCCACATCACTTGAGTCTTTTTAAAAATCTTGCAGCTTTACTTTTGTGCCTGCTGCAAACTAGGCTGCCTCTTCCCTGGTATCTGGGGGTGGGAGAGAGGAGCCCCTTTCCTTGGCCCCTCTGCAGCTTGGGAGGCCACTCCAAGGTGGTGGTGGGGATCTCAGTAGGATGCTTGCCTTGGGTGCTCACCCAAACCAGAGGAGAAAATGTGCTCTGCGGTGAGAGGAATCTGAAGACCCTCCAACTGAAATGAGTGTTGCCTTTGCCAGGACAGGGCCTGACTCTCAGCTTCTGCTTAATTCCAGTCACAGTGACTTGCTTTGGCACACGAGCAAGCATGGAGCAGAGACTGAATAAAAGACCTGCAAACATCTAAAGAATTTGGGGGTCAAAAGAAAAGATGTTCCTACCACAAAAGAAACCAACACACTAAGCTGGATCCAAAGTGGTGCTGGCAGAGCTGCACCATTATCCCTGGGCATGTGCAGGTTCTCTGAATCTCCCAGTCCTTGCACCTTCTAGGGTCCCTATGTGATACACCAACTGGTTTAGGGCTTTCATTTTAAATTCACACATTAAAAGCATCAACCACAGAGGCACCATCAGCACAGTAGGTAGCTCCTGCAGGTGGGTCTCCCTTTTCTGGCAGGTGCTCATCTTTAGTCTCAGGGTTGTGCCTTTTCTCCAAGTTTTCTCTCTAGTTTCCCTCAGCTCCAGCCCCTGGTCTCTGATACCAGCTACTGTCACTGTTTCACACATTTTCAGACACAGACTTGGGCATTCCCTGGGCAGCAAGCTTGGGACAGAGGTGCTGACCTCTTACCTTACTGCCCTGTAGCATCCCCGTTTCTCCCCTGAGCCACCAGTAGATACCTTAATCCTTCACCACGAAACTGTACTTTTTTTAGGACAGACAACATCTTTCATTGCTTTTGTGAACATTTGCATCTCAGAAAATCTAGCCCAGTGGGGTTTGTGTGTGTCTGCATCTCCAGCCCACAACACAGTGCACATACTCAGAGCTTTCATTATACACATTCGCTTTCTCTCTTGACTGAGGGAACAGTGAGACCTTCAGAATGTGTTTATTTATGAAATCTGTGTTACTTGTTCCTATAACATTTATTATTCTCTCTCTTTGGAAAGCACAGAAGTTCAACAGGGGCCCTTAGAAACACAGCTGCTGTTATTTTGCAGCTGGGTGCTACTATGTGGAGTGTCTGAAAAGGGAAGTTTGAACATAGGAAATTAAATGCAAGTTTACATCACTCTGAAGAACAATATGTGAAAAACTTGAGATGTAGATTCTAATCCAAGATTTTAATATGAATATTTCATCCTGCAGCCTTTACAGTTGAATGGAGGATTGGAAAGGTCTGTCTATCTACAGATCTGTGGAGGACCAGACAATATTTACTCTTGTTTCTCTCTCAAATGCTGGTAAGTCTGGTGGGTTACACAACATATTGCAGCTTTATATCCCCAGTTTAGGAATATTCTGTGGCTGCTCAAGAGAGCATTTATGTACACCAGTGAACTCTAAGTGTAAGCTGAATGTTTAGCACATATTTCAGTGCTATCTTCACAGCATGGACTACAGGCAATGTGTTCCCTTTACCCACACTTCTAACATTTCTGCTTCCTTATATTACAGCTTAAGGCTAAAAAGAAGGCAACCATGTTGCTTCACGTACCAGTATAAAATAGTTTTACTGGGAGCATTTGCTTGTCCAGAGTTTGCTTATATAAGAATTAAACATGGTATTCCATTAAAAGTATTAAAAATATTTTTCTATAGCTCTGCTCTCTCAACTTCTCCTCTAATATTCAGAAGCACATAAAATAGTAATGAGCATACACAGCCTTCTGCTGTTTTCATAGACAAGGCAGTAAAAGAGACAGTTGCTGTTCCCCTGAGTGCCAGCCCACGAATCAGAAAGTCTAATCAGCCAGTGTCTGACACGCTAGATAGCCCCTGTATTTCATTACTGCTATATTAAAATCTTTCCTATTTGAATTCTGTATCCTCTATTAAAAGGAGAGAGAGGGGTAGAAGAGATAATCAAAAGAGGGTAAGAATAAAGGACTTTTAAAAAGTAACTCTCTTTTAATTCTCCCAGCCTGATGCTTTGGAATTCTGCTTCCAGTTCAAGAGCTGGTCTGAAAATATCCAGAGCAAGTACCGGACGTGCTGGGGCCACCATACCCCCCGAGGCCTGGTCAGCAGGAGTTCAGCTGCAGAGGCTGGGTAAGACCCAGTGCTGCTTTGTGGCTCTGCCTTGCAGCAAACCTGCAGTGACAGGACAACGAGCCCTGGTGCTCTGCAGTGCCCGCCTGTGACACCTGCTTAGGGTGACCGTGCCTGGGTATTCGGGGCTCCCTTGGCCAGGTCTGAGGGCTGCAAAGGGGCAGGTGTTCTGAGGCTGCACCCTGGGTCAGTGCAAGGGCAGTTCTGGTGGGAGGATCTGCTGCCGGGTGTTGGCAGCCTCTGCCTCTCCGGAGCATCACTGCAGCCTTGCCAGCAGGGTGGCTGGTGTGCAGGTTTCCTAAAAGCAGCATCTTCCAGCACTCTCAGAAATAGGAGGTGCCTCTCTTTGTGCATCAGCCCACACTGAACTGCAAATTAGGCTGTGACAAAACGAATTAGATTTAATTTTGCATAGCTGTCCAATGGCATTACTACATGTGCTATTACATGATTCTTCGAATTAATAATTTGACTGTGCATGCTTGCATCTTATGAAATTGAGAAGGATCAGTTCAATACCTGTAGGCAGTTGCTCTGAGTGTCACAGATGGATATAATATCGAACAATAGATGTCACTGTTATGCCAATAAAAATGGGTTATATTTACAGTTATTGGTAGTTTCACCCTCCATTGCACAAAGCTGCTAAGTCAAAAGCATAAAGCCAGGGCACTCACTGACACATGATACTTCTTAAAACAGGAATCCTACACCTCTTTGTGTTTCTACATCTATCAAATCACACACGATTCTAAAGGATTTTTAAAGGCAGCTTAAACAAAATTAAAAATATATTATCCCATGGATTTATGCAAATTGGTCACACAAGGATAGCATCCCTACCAAGTTACTATGAGTGGGAGAAAAAGGGATGTAGGAGGTTTAACTGGGGAAATATC
>NW_009954140.1:2174296-2182373 GCF_000747805.2 Chaetura pelagica | reverse complement strand
CTTAGACTTCTTTTTTTTAAAGGGGAGGTGGTGTATTTATTCTTCTCTCCTTGGAACAATTACATGGAGGATGGTACATATGAGCTCATGGAAATGGAAGAAAGTAGAAGCAGCAGTTTGTTGAGAGACAAGAAATGAGAGAAAGGCATCACATGCAACATCTCACAGCAGCTAAAGACAGAGAGAGTCTGCAGAAGGAAGAACTTCGAGCAAAGTTGGAGCTCTAATGTCATGTTTCAAGAAGTTCTTAACACTGAAATTGGTAGAAAATTATGAAAATTAGAATGCAAACAATATAAGAAGCTCCAGACCAGCATGAGACCCTTCTGCTCAGCTGTAAGCAGGACCTGTGCAGAGTCAGCTCTCAGGTGATGGGCAAAATCAGTGAAGTCCAACAAACGAGAATGTGTTTAAACATCAATGTCAGGACAAGACACAGAGGAAACTTGGCAGGTTATTACACAGCAGCTGTTCAGTTCCTCAGTATCAAGAACACAGTACACTGAGAGAAAATGTCCGTGCCCAGTGGTCATAGGAGCCTATTTGTGGCCATAACACAAGAAACAAAATGCTTGAGACCAGCTGATTTAGTCAGAAAAAGTGGACAAGTGTTTTGGTGCATCGGCCTGGCCCCAGTCAGTCCTGAGGATTAGGAGATTCTGTATTTTTTGCTTCTTACCACGAGTTTAGAAGATGTCGAAGCAAAATGTAACACCATAAAAATAAGAAAAGCCACATGGTAGAATTTTATCAACCCTCTTTCATTCAGAATATGAAGGAGACCAACTATCATTCCTGGATCGATGACACCCAAACTGCACACACCACCAGGTCCTTCAAAGCAAACCCCCAGCATGTACAGAAATGCCAAACCCTTAGCATGCAGATTTGACCACACCTGCTCAGTAAAAAAACCCACAGCATGACAATGAGGAGGGCAGCTCCCTCCATCCAGTCCAATGCCTGAGGGATTTGCCAGGAATGTTCTTTCTAGTTCCAAGACAAGACTGTGCTTGCTGTTTGGACAACATTGTGATGTGGCTCTAAACACTTCTGTGCTTATTTACTTAACTCCTGCAGGCTTTGTGTGTAAACAGTTTTCTTACATCTCAGCTTTCCTCTTTGGTGTGTTTTTTCCTCTTCACTTGAAATAATCTCCTCACATGTCACATCCCAGTCTCTTGCTGAGGAAATGATTAGGAGGTCACAAGAAGAGTGGCTCAATACAAAAGTAGAAACAAGAGAAAACTTCAAGGAACAATCTGAAGAATAAAAACATTGTTTATATCACATATTCCTTGTAGTGATAAAGGAGTGAGAGAGGCAGCATACCAGGTGAATTGCTTCCAAACATTCTGTCTTTCAACATATACTATGAGATATTACCTGCTGCTGTAGAAAAAACTAAAAGGAAAATGATACAAATACCTTGTAATTCATTGCTGAGGTGCATATTGCAAAGGTTGGTGGGATTCTGGTACAAGGTAGGAAATGGTATGGTTGGCAATGTGAGGTTGCCTGAGAGCACAGAGGAATTTCAGCCACGGGCTTTCAGCTCAGGAAATGTAAGCATACAAATTAATTATTCTGTAAGTACTTTTTTAGCACCAAGACAAAGCCAGCTCCAGGACACAATGACATCAAACACACAAAATCTCAGCATCTGTGAAAGTACAAATATTGATGTGCATCACTAAACATATGTTGCTGACTAAAGCTATTATTAGTGACAATAGTCATTCTCTACTCTGGAAAATCCCAGTTGCCTTGGACTTTGTCTAAGCAGAAAACCAGAGAAAAATCAGCATAAAACCTTGTGAGTTAGCCTCATGATAACAGGTTGAGCTGTAATGCTCAGATATTAATAAAGCAAAAAATACAGGGCTAAATTCAGCTATGCTTGCTGGATGCTAAACTGAGCAAACTGCAAAGTGCCTGCTGCAGAGGCAGCACCAGAAGGAGCCTTGTTCTCCCAGATTGTCTTTGCAGGGGACAAATTATTTTGATCCATTCAAGGCAGCCCCTGTTTTGACTGACACCTCAGAACTGAGCTGGAAACTCCAGATGCTGCAGTTTGGGAAGCTGGGGGGTCCTGCTGGGATTGAACTTCACTTGATCCCTATTGCACAAATCCCTGTTGCACACATCTGGCAGACCTTACAGCAGCCTTCCAGAACCTGAAGGGGCTAGAGGAAAACTGGAGAGGACTTTTTACAAGAGCACAGAGAGAGAAGATATGTGGTTTCAAGCTAAAAGAGTGTAGATTTAGACTGGATATTAGGAAGAAATTCTTTATTGTGAGGGTGGTGAGACACTAGAACAAGTTGCACAGAGAAACTGTGGATGCCCCTTCCTTGGAAGTGCTCAAGGCCAGTTAGGATGGGGCTTGGAGCAACCTGGTCTAGTGGGAGGTGCCCCTGCCTGTGATAGGGGGATTGGAACTAGATGATCCTCAAGATCCTGTCCAACCCAAACCATTCTGTGATTCTACGACCTTGTGCCTGCCTTTCACTCAGATCTTCCCTTCCACTCTCCTACAGCAGCATGTGGTCAGCTCCTGTCCTGGCTGCTGCATTCCCCAGCTGAGCTTCCTAAAACCACATCAAGATGTGGGTTTCCTGACTCCTGAGCTCAGCCCTCTACATCATTCCCCTGGACTTCCATAGAAGCACAGCCAAATAATGATGTCTTCAACTGATCAATGAACCACCTGGTTAGCAGAGGCACTGAGAAAAGACCTTTGCAAAGGTCTCATCACAAGTGCCTGAGCCGGGAGGGTTTAAGCAGAGTCGTACTGCCAAAGTCAAACTTTTAAACATCCTATTTCTGGCTCCAAAATTAATGAGATTAACTCTCTGTAAATATATTTTCAGCATGGTCTTGCAGCTTAGAGCATTTGGATTGTACCTTTCCAAGTTTTTTCCTGCTACCAAGAAGCCTAAAAGATTAATTAACCCCCCAAAATTATGATTCTTACAATTGAATAATTATAAAAAGCACAAGAAGAATGAAAAAAAAAGTTATATTTTGAGATACATAGTAAATTTTGAAAGGAAAGATTATAAGATATATGCAACAATACTCCTGCTGACTGCCTGGTAGGGAGAGTCACAGCTAGAAAGGCAGCTTGAACAGGAGGAGTAGATGGGAAGTGGATGGCAGAGCAGAAGGCAAAGCAATGGAAGGTTTCAGAAAACTTAGGGACAGATCAATTTGATTTTTCAGCTGATACACACATCATGGGCTTAACTGTCCTGGCTGCTCAAGGGGGCATGTGGGCATTCAGGTGCTTTAGGCTGAGGGAATTCAAACCTTGGAGGACTGCACAGGGAGAACATGCAAGAGTTGGGGCAAGCAATGAGGAAACCTAACAAGGAGTTCAGCAGAGGCTCCATCAAGCTATGCAGGCACTGCAGCATTGCTCTGACTAAAATAACTGGCAAGCACTAGAGAAGTGTGGAAAATAAGAATATCTTTTACATCCAAAGCTGTTCCAAGCTCAGAACTAGGAAGGCAGCAGCTGGAAAATTAGACCAATGTCTGTCTGACTATTTCTATTTATAATTGCAATGGGTACTACTACCACTTCTGGACAGAGGAGGTTTGGAGTGGATATGGCCAGTTGTTATGAAACCCTAAAGTCAAGCAGAGACATATGAAGTATTGGGAGGGAGGTGTAGAGCTCCTAGGTGCAACGTGCCACTAGTGATGAAATCTCCCCTAAAAATGACACAGGTAGGAGAAGAAAAGATTTAAGTCCTTGCAGCATGACAAAGTAGTAGTATTTATGGTTAATTACCAGACATTAAATTATTAGCCAGGTTCTATTTATACAAAGGTTGCTTTTCTTGTTCATTTGCTACAACCAGCTACCAAAAAAAAATACATCCCATAGAAGTGTTTCACTTGTTTAGCAGGTTAAGTGAATGGCTGACCTCATTATAATTAATTAGAATTCTTTATTTAATTAAACATTCGTGGCCACCAGAGCAGTACAAACCTAAAACCCAGCACATGTATCTGATCCTGGTTTCATTACAAAGGCATGCCCTAGCTAGTAAAAATTAGAAGGAATTTATATTGAACTTGTGAACCTTTATAGTTTAGGCTCTATGGACACATATACACCATTAAATTACATTTCCAAACCCAAAATACAAAAGGGAGTTCTGTGGCTGCAAACTAATGGAAACCACACAGAAGTCATGCTGAAAGTCCAGGTAATGGGAAGAAGGGGTTCTGCACTCACTACATGCACAGGATTTATGCTTAGAAAGCAAAGGAAAATACGTAAATTAATATCATCAAAGAAAGAAAAGAGGTTAAATCAACACTTCATGTAACCACAACTAGGAAAAAAAGGCTAATTTAGTTAATCCCTGTTGCATCTGCTTTAGAAAGCAGTAGGGTGTGCTCTTGAGTCACCTTCTGAGCTCAGCTGCCAACAGCCTCCTGAATGTGTGAGTATAAACAAAAAAAGAATAAAATCTATTTTCCTACTCACTGCAAACCATCCCGCCCCGGTATGACTTTGTTCCAGCTCATTAAAACTGCGTTTCTAGAACTGTGCCCAACTCAATTAATTCATAGCCCTTTTTGCCAAGGCAGTTCCTGCCTGTGATTTGTAGCGACCGTGGGGCCACAGCTTGTGAGCAGCAGAACTTAGACCTGGAGTAAGGACCACAGGCAGCTGAAAGAGTGAATCTATCACATGCCCTGCAAGGAAAATACTTCTTACCCCCTTCGAAGAGGGAGCCTGCTGGATAGTCCCAGGCAAGGGCCCGTGTGCTTTCACATGCTGCACCCCGTGGTGGGGTCCCTGCACTTTACAACCTGCTGCCCTACTATGGCCAGCACCTCAAACACAAGAATCCAAGAGAAATGCTAAGGAGGAAACTTCAAATAAATTTCTTTACAGAAAAGAGAAAACCCTTTCATGGTAAATCCCTGCTTGAAACAACACACTTCTATCTTAATTTGGCAAGTAGTAGCTGTGTCTCATTGCATCTCTGAACACTACGAGCTGCTGCAACCAGGAGTAGCAGCACAAGCAACGTGCCAATAAATAAATGCTTGTAAAGTGCACTGAAGCTGCAAAGCACGACATGCTATTACTGTTAGGAGGTGACCAGCATTTAAACAGTGTTTGGTGTCTCAGAATTTCACCACTGAAAACAACTTTCTGGCTTGGTTGAGGGACTGCTCAAGTTCTCCTGTTGGTTTCATCAGACTTCAGATCAAATGTTCAAAATGTTTACTAGCATAGACTGGTGGATGGGACCAACAGTCAGAGCAAGCCAGAGGGTGTGAGGAAATGGAGGGAGATTATAATCAACTCATTGAGTAAGATTTATACAATTCCATGTCTTCCACTTATTTTTTACCTTTTAATATTTTATACTAATTAATCTCCAAATTGAATCATAAGCACAGAGATGTGCCTGGTCCTTTAACCTCTCATTTTGCAGCAGTTGCAGGGCCCAGCAGTCTCCAGCCCAGCATAGGGCACGAAGGATCTTTTCATGCAGCTCTGGTTGCTGCCCTGTTCTTCCTTGCCAAGAGCTGACTGGAATAATCTTTTTCATGAATCTCGGTCAGGATGCTAATTGTTTCACCCAGGACTGATTCAAACTGTGCAGTGTAAAAATCTGCATTCTAGTCTATAACCCCAGCCACTTCTAGGAATACTTTCAACCATCACAGAGATTTCCAGTGCTCCTCCATAACTGTTTTCTCATTCACCTCTTTCCTCTGTTCTCCCTCCAGCACTGAGATGCAGCACTGCATCTCCCGTCACCAGTGTTCTCATTACTGTTGTTGGGCTTCCTATCTGCTGCACACAGCATGATGCCCACCTGTGTCTGCAGCTTCTAGAGCCAGGCTGGGCAGCCATGGGGCCCCTGCTGTCCCTTGATGGCTTCTTCACATTGATGGACTGTGACAACCATTCACTCGACAGGCCCTTGTCCACTTTTGTTGACAGTGAGGCCTTGATGCCAGCCATGGATGTGCTCCTTGGGGCCAGGTGAGGCTTGAGGGCAAAGATGAGCTGGAGATCCACCTGCTTGCCCATGCTGACCCCTTTCTCAAGCCACTCCCGTGATGCTGGAAGTGCTTTCAGGGAGCTCTGTCACCAGTGCTGGCTGGATGTGCCCGTCCCTGCACGTGACCTCCCCATAGGCAAGGATGAGCTCCTGCCACTGTCTGCCCCATCCAGTTGGATTCACCCACACTCCCCAGCCATGCTGTCCCATGGCCCTGGCTGCAGCTGTGGGGTGGAAGAGTCCCCCTGGCTGGGGCAGACAGTGGTAGGAGCTCGTCCTTGGCTATGGGGGGTTCCACAGGGCTCCCCCTGTGCCTGGCACCATGTCCCAGTGGCTAGGGAGGCCCCCTGGGGGGCTGTGAAAGGTTCAGCTTCAAGGTTGAAAATGCAAGTTTTCACTCAGCTGCTGTGGGTGGAAGGGACATATAAAGCTGCCACCACCTGAAAAGACTATTTGGGTTTCCAGGCTGGCAAGCAGCTGTTGTGACACGTTGTGTCTAATTAGATCAGTCAGGTTGTGTTAAGCTAATGCTGGTGACACAAGAATTTATAGCAGTGACACAAGCACAGAGACTCAAGAGAGCCTTTTTGTCAAGCAGTGGCCACACAAAAAAGCAGAAAACAACATGTTGTTTTCAATTACCTTGAACATAAATTTTGAATTCTTTTAAAAGGCTTTGCATGGCTTGAAATCCTGCTCGAGGAAAAATGGGCTTAAAAGAAAATGAATGAAAAATAGATTTTCAGTGTGAGTGCAGTGGGTACATCTGCAGCCACAAGGAAGAATTTGATATCATTTTGATAACTAGAACAACTGATGATATCTTTAATCCATTTCTGTACTGCTCTTCAGTCATCTGAATTCCTGCATAGAGAGTTTCAAAGTTCTGGCTACAGGAAAATCTTCTCAACATCTTGGCTTACATAAGATTTCTGGTTCATTTTGGCAGGTAGAGTCAGGCGTTCAGTGACAAGGACTGCTATTTACAAAATATTCAAAAGCCATAATAGCAAGGGATGCTTGCAGAAATAGTAGTAAACTTATGTAAGCTGGAAGTGAAAAAAACAAACAACAACTCAACATTCAGAAAGTTTATTTTAAAAAAATACTTAATTATCTCAAGTTTTACTTGCCTTTTGACTGGTAACTTAAAGTGATGAAATAAGGCAGCCTGAGATCACCAAAACTTAACAATAATAAGAATCTTGGATATCCTTATTTACCAGCTCTGCTCTGGAGGCAAACACCAATTAAGATGTGTTATAATTTCTTGAAGAAGAGCAATTAATATTCACATTTTTTGTCCGGAGATGTAGGCACCATGATGGTTGTTGCTTTCAGCTACTTGTGCTTGACTAAATGTTCATGCCTTTGAATGTGCTTTAAATGTAATTAAATACATTTTTATGTGGGGAAATTATGTCACTCTTATAGAGACACCTAGTTCTTGGGTCTCCATATGATAACACCAGTCTGATGAAGGATGCACAGAAGGAAAATCTCTCAGCTTGAGAGAAAACAAAGTGGTGTAATTTCCCAAGGTCAAAACTGAAAGTGCAATTACCAACAAAGTTCTTTGTGTCTACATGAAAAATCACTGCCAAGTTTACCTCAGTATAGATCAGTATTAAAGACCATATCACAACTAGAGCTCTCGAGCAGCACTTACCATTGATAAAACACAAAGCACAACTAAATCCAGCTAAACAGCAACATATCAGGTACCCAACATACCACAGGTGTGGCAGCATGAGCAGAATGGTCTGTTCAATTTCCAGCCCTTCCAGACCTCCAGAAGAAAACATCTGATATTCTCTCAATAGACCCATCTGGGTATTCTCCCACCAGAGCTGGAATTCAAATTATTCACACAACTAGTCAGAATTTGAGGCTGGGCTCAAACTGACGAGCTGAGCCCCACGTTGGGCACCACTAATCTGTAATTGTTTAACACTGGGCCAGCAATTAACGACTTACAGATGTTCTCTATTAACCTCTCAGAACTCTGTTAGCCCCTCTTCCTTTCCCTGTAG
>NW_009954140.1:2168027-2174173 GCF_000747805.2 Chaetura pelagica | reverse complement strand
GGGAAAGGAGAAAGAACAAGGGAGAGAGACTTAGAATGTTATCAGTCCTAAAAACAATGCCATTAATTTCAGCAAGTGCAGCTACTTAGAAGACACTTAACTGAAAAGTCAAATAACTAGAAAAAAAAAATAAGGGTTCTACCCTGGCTCAAACCAGGACACCACGGCAATGTTGGCTCAGTTTTGTCAGATGCAGAGGTCAAAACACTCCAGAGTATCAGGCTGTAGCAGTTACCCATGAATGAGCCAGAGGGATATATTGAAATCAATCCTTGTGGCAAACTGCCTTTTCTGTTTAATGTTTGGAGACCTTTTTAGAATCTCAGACCTGCGTCAGAGCTCAGTCAAGCTTTTGCTTGAGAAATTTGACATTCTCTCTTGGGTAGCTTAACAACTTATACTCATCTGATTTCCTAGAGGACAGATAGATATGCTGTAACATGCACTCGAGTAACTCTACAATCATATGCACCAAAGTATGTAAGCAGTTGCTCATCTTGTTTTTAATAAGTGATATCATTGTAACAGAAGATGACTCGGATTTCTAAAAATATTGAAATAGCCCCAAACAGCTGTGACAGAAATCCAGCTGGGGAGTGTTTCTAGGCTTGACAGCAGTGCTCAGAGGAAGATGGCTTTTTAAAAGAGCCTGATGATTGAGGGGTATCACCAAATTTCTGTTAGATCAAGATTCATTTTCCAGTGCCCTTAGAATACAAATTTTCAGCCCAGGTAAATATTGAAAAAAAACAAAAAAAACAAAAACAAAACAGGGAACTTCCAAATACTGTCAGTTTTATGTTCCCTTCATAGAAAAATAGAACCTCAGTGTGGGGCCAGGATCATTTTGGGCCTATGATAATGTACAACCACACTTCAAACCCTCTGACCCAAAAAGGAGCCAGAGCTGCCAGTATTTCTCATGGTTGGACCATGTGCTAAGTAAACAGAAAGAGAAAATTGTTTCATAGTGGTTTATGTACAAAACCTGCAAATTGCCAATAATGTAACTTGCCAAAAAATAAACTCAGAAATTATGCTATGGATCAGGCACAATTTTCTGACCTTTTTTAGAGGAGCATTCTGGACAACATAAATATCCAAATATGTGTTTTGAACACGAATCTCCCGTGAGACAAAACATCGAATCAGCTTTTTTACAGCACTGTTGCAAACTGACACGTAGCAGCTGTTGAGCTCATTAGATCACACCAGGCTTCTCTGCTTGCCTGGCACAGCCACACAACCTGAAGTTGATTTAGTTCTTGGTGAGCTCAGCCTACATCCCAGCCCCTCCTTCACAGTAAGTGCTCATCAATTGTCCGTCCTTTAACAAACCACAAACTACTCTTTACTGAAAGCCCATCTGTTGACATTCGAGTATTTTTGTAACAATAAGAATGTGCTTGGATCTATCAATATGTTTGATTTTAGAGGGGATGGCTTCTATTTTCAGGCCGTATCTGTCAAGATAAGGGCTGACCTCTCATTAGTCCACAGACTTAACATTTTAATTGAAAAAAGGGGCAGACTGATTTTTGGAGGCTGGGGATAATTGCAGACCTCAATGAGTTCTGCTTCAGGTAGGGGTAGAAATTCATCCCAGCGAGTACTAAAGCAGAGTACTAAAGCAGGTCCTCAGAACCAAAGCAGACCTTTCAAATTGGTAATGCTACATGTTTGCTTCCATCATTTATATGATGGATTAATCCTTCTGAGAAAACTCCCAGAACATTTATTTTCTAGAGAGTTCAGCTGCCTCTGCACTGGAAAGAGACATCACCAGAAGAACAGGGCAGTTCTGCAGAGATTGTGACAGGACTAGCTGGCAAAGCAGCTAGAAGTAAACACTTCAAATGCACTCATATTTCATTATTTTAATAAATTTAAAACAACCCAATATTTTTTCCTATAGTTTTCTAGTGCAAGGCCTCATTGCTGTTAAAGACTTAGTTGAGGTGTGGCTCCAGTTATGTCTGATTATTTGCCCTTGTATCTTTACAAAATATTTGCATGGGACTCTTTTATAGTTCTAGTAAGACACTGAAGCCTGTGAATTATAGGGCAGTAATTCACACCTGCTGAATTTAACAGCTCTCAGCCTTCACCCTTACTCTAGCAGCACCATCCTGTGAAGTCACCCACAGGAGTGCTTTGCTGCTCCCTCTTCATGTGGGCATTTAATTGCTGAAGTAATTGTGTCAGTTTGTACACAACAGAACTAAAATTTATGCAAGTGCATCCTTTTAAATAATATGCTTTTTAAAAAAAGAGAAAAGACTGCACTTGGCTTGAGATTACATGTTTTAAAGTCTGACAAATATTAATGGTTTTGATGGCTATGCATTTACAAGCAGGTTTTATCATTCAACACAGACAGGGAACATAAGAGATTAAATCAGCACTATCATCAATTAACCAGTCATTTAAAAAAAGAAGTGTAAACGCCTCTTCATAAAGGACAAGGGTGCCTGCCTGCCTGTTACTCTAGAGCAGTTCTTAAGCCCTTGACAAACAAGGACTGTCACACCACAACCCTCATCTAAGTGAAGGGGAACCGCTTGCTCCTGCTCACACTCTGCTACCAGAGCAGTTTTCTGTGCCAACCTAAACACGTGTAAAGGCCAAGCCCTCTTCCAGTTGTCCCAGCCAAGCACCTTCTCAAATCCAAACCGAAAGGAAGAGGATGTTTTGATGTTAATTTTCCCTATTTTTCAGATCCCAAGTAGCAGGTTAACATGAAGGTACTGCCTCTGTGCTCCAACTTCCCTGCAGTGTCATGGAGAGAAGTATGTACCTGGGCAGAAGAGGCTGAATTGTTATAATCACACATCAAAAAGTCTATGTTGGATTAGAATTGAAGAATTGTCAGAAGGAAGTTTTTGCTAGAGACTCAGATGTTGAGCTCTACTCAAGACTCATGTCCACGGGTATTTTTAGGGATTTTTATTTATTGTTCGGCATTAAGGTGGCATCTGAAGACCTTATGCTAAAAGCAGGACTCCTCTTGCTGAATATTGTTCAAATATTTCCAGGAAAAAGGCATTTTTCTTCAGTGAGTTTTTTGCTTGGATTGTACACAGCAGTTACAGAGTGGAGAGGAAGAGGACCGTGTCTCCAGGGAGAGGAGGGGACCAGCCTTGTTCCAAAGTCTTTAAAGCTTTTGTTATTCTACAAAGAAACCCTGAAACGAACTCTAACACATACTTTGCAGTAGCTTAAAACCTTGTAATTTGTTCAAACACCCTTCAAATAATTTGCAAACATACATGAGGTTTTTTGTTTGTGCTTTTTGTGTTAAGGAAGAAAGTAAAGGACTTGCAATCTTGTAATGAGTCATCGGAGAACAAATGCAATAAAGATGTAATGCACGATCTGGTAAAAAAATATGCTTTACTATCACAGGATGTAAAAAAAGTAAAAATAATCCCACATTTCTTCTGTTGCTTTTCCACTGCTCCCCAGCTAACTGTCTCCTCGCCATACGTGCAAAAAGCTGTGGTCACAACCCACAACATTATTACAGACAACCAGTCCTTTCTGCCAAAAAACACAGTGTTCAGATGAAACGTGACGAGGCAAATAACAGTTTGTGTTTCACACTTCATGGGAGCTGTGTGGAGGCACAGATCTGCCCACACACAAACTCCTTGCAAGACCAAGATCCTGATCACAATTTGTAAAAAGCCCCAAAACCAAACCCAGCATAAAAAACCCCAAACAAACCACAAGCCTTGATAAGGGAAACAACTGCTCTTCTGTAAGTAGGAAAGCCCAGATGGGATCTACCATACTGAGGGGCCTAGAGGACTTGCATAGTATTGTGTGGAGAAGTGGGACCATTGCCAACTCCATAGATTTCTATTAGAGCTAAACTGTTGTGCTTCTCTAAGCAATGGAAACAACTTGCATTCATCTTATGAAGTAATGAAAACAAAACAAAATAATTATTGGTGTCATTATGAAAGAGAATAAATTCCAGCAAATTCAAGGAAAGTTGTGGATGACAACAAATACCAGAAAAACCCCAAACCACCAGCAGTACATTCTCTTATCAGTGTCTTAATGAGACAGTCAATTTTTATTATTATTTTTTACTAGTCTCTTCCTGGTAGAAAGCAGCGTTTAGAATTAATATAACTAATCTGAACATCAAGAGAGTGAACACTGCTAATTCATACAATAGTTTAGTTAGGTCGAATTCATCTGTTAATGTTTAATACATGGAGAAGCTTTTAGTAGCAAACTCTTTCTAATTACGGAATCTTTCTGACTGCTCCCTTATCTGGCTGAATGTGTAAACAGACTTGTTCTTAAATGCTCCAAGATCCCCTTTACAAGACTTTCATTAAAAAAAAATATGGAGCGGTGCAGTCATATAATTGTTTTAAGCCTTAACATTTCAAAGGACTTAACAAATGTTAATTAAAATCTGATCCTACTCTTAGAGCCATGCAGACGTAGCTCTTTTTTTTTTTTTTTTTTTTTCCTGGTTACCAGGATCTACACTTCTGAACCACCCTCCCTGCCATTAGGTACCAAGCAATCTACATCAAGCTCTTGGCATCTCCACATTCCCAGGTCTTTCTCCTTGAGGTGCTGGATAACCTTCATGTTCTTTGTTCTTGTGGGGAGTGCAAGGTTTCTGCAGTTCTGAAAGTCACTGCCTAAGTGCTTACACATGGTCTTTAGGTGACTCATTTTAGATTTTGAAATTTGAAAGCTGAGACAGAGAATAATTTTTGCAGAAAACTGTGGAAGGCTGTTATCCTGTCTTGGTCTGCATAAATAGGAGCTTGCTTCCCAATTACCTGTCTGCCACTATAATGATTGATTTCAGTGCTTTATGAACAGCATATGCAGCCCTTCTATGTTTAGATAAGAGATTACAAGGACTATCAATCCTCACGCTCTTGTGTACAATATTAAGACTGTCTAGAATTAATCTATTTCTCCCATGGACAAGTATTTTTTAAGTATATTAGTAGTAATTCCAACCCGCAGAAGGGATGAAGCACTGCAAGGAATCCAGTCTGCCAGACATCATTTAGAAATGCTTTTGTCTGGTGAAGTTTTTTTCTCCTGGCAAGTTAAGGACATAATAGTTGAGGATAAATAATCACAGGAGCCTTTGGGGATCTGAATGAGAGCTTGCATGAGAGACTGTTGAGTCTTTTTCTTTCCTTTTTTGTTAGAAGGGGCAACATGGTCTGGAAATGGGAATTTTTCTAAGAGGCATGGGAAAGGAAGAATATTCTGAATTTTAAGCTTAGTGCTGCCAAAGGGAGTCAGTGAGCCCAGGAAGGGTATTTCATGTCTCTACCCATCTTATGAAAATCACAGAAAAGCATTTTGGCATTTGTCATGTCCTTCACAAAACATAATTGTTACATAGGGCTGCATATGTGCTCAGTATTAAAATAGTTTTATGTGAAGCAGTGGACTGTAAGTGCACCATGTAAAAATACTGTATGCTGTGTGATAAATCTAAAAATATTCTAGATATTTAGGATACATCATGTGCCACAAGGGAAGTATCTTTTGAGAAGCAGTTTTGTTATCTTTCATTGTAATGGCTGTCAGGTCCCTTTCAATATCCTTTATAAAATGTTTCTCTGTCTCCTGTACCAAGACAGTGCTCATTAGTTACCTTGTTCCAGAACTAGCAAACAACAGCTTAGACCCAGACAACATGTCCATTTTCAGATAGTTTCCTTGGAAAATCACAGCTTCTGACATTGGATTTCATATTCAGATAAAACATGTCTAAATATTAACTCTGGTTTGCAACATGCTGTATCTCCTTCTGCTCTCCATGACAACTCTTCCAGGAAAGCCATGATCACTTTCAGTTCAGCACAGCATGTGGGAGGTTTAAAGACCTAGGAATGAGCCCTTCCAAGCTAGATGATACTCTCAAAGCCAAGGAACTGTACAGACATGATGCTGATGTCTTGTGGTCGACACAGTGGTGATTCCCAGCTATACAGATGCTAAGTTCCAAGGCAGTAACCTAGCTAGTGATAACGAGCCAACTTCTGACACCCTTCCTCACCTGAAGTGATAATTTATTGTGATTAGTCCAATTGCAGTGCCAGACTGTGAGCACTGGGGATTCCCACGGGTGCCTCTCATCAGCCCTTACG
>NW_009954140.1:2143104-2167897 GCF_000747805.2 Chaetura pelagica | reverse complement strand
GAAAGAGCTGACTTGAATGACCAGCAAAGTGCTACTCACTTAGAAACGTATCTTCAGCCTGGGAGAATCCAGCTCTGTGAGGTGTTAAACGTCTCCTGTTAGTGCTTGTAGCCAGAATAGCACAGTTATTTGACTACCTAGAGGGCAGCTTAGTGGGATTTACCAATAAATCCCTAAGCAGAGCATACCTTGATGCTGAGAATCAATGCCTGGTGGGTGCTTTTTAGCCATTTGGCATTTCTTCCTAGCTCTGCACCTACATCTTAACAGTTTGAACAGTGGGCTTAGAAATTGACTTAGTTCCTAAAATCCCCTTCAAGCAATAAGAAAGGAAAGAGCAGAGCTCTCTTCAGGGTGTGACCTTACATTTTCAATAAAGGCTGTTGGGACTGTCTGTGTCATGAAACAGCAGGGCAGGAGCTATCAGCTAATTCCAGCAGAAGGAGGAGTAGCTTTATGGTAAAGCTACTATGTTCTTTGCAAAGCATGCAGCAAGTAACTCATTTCAGTGCTACAGGTCCAAATATCTGAACAAGAGTGTTGAAAAACTTTTCTAAATGATTCCTAACACTTGCATATTGGACAATACATGGATCTGCTTTCTTCTGGTTTTCCTCCCTCCCCCCTTTTGTGTTTATCTGTCTGCTTGCTAAACCACCTCATACATAATGCAGTGCAATAAACTGCAGCATGGAATGGCTCTGCAGCCTTGCCCATGTGTAAATAGCAGGAGAATCCATTACTCACAATGTATCCTTCAAATGCAATTTAAGTTTGACAAACATTAAACAATCTGAACCAACTGCAGAAAGCAGCACTTCCTTTGAGTGCTGCCTTTTAGGAAGTTCATCATCAAGCTATTCTTGAGAAATGCTAGGCAGAATTAATGATTTCCGTTAGGTAAATGACTGTGCTGAAACAAGGCTGAGGTTCACCAATAAGTGTTTCCTTTGGTAAGAGGGAATGTTGTTTCCCAGTTTCAACGTTGGCTTGCTTTAAAAATCTGCTTCAATTGCAGCCTCTTTGTGTTGTGCGTGTGAACAGGCTGTGTGTGTTATCTAACTGAATGTTACTGTTGGATTAGAATTTAAAACACAGCTTCTCCTTCTGTGAGGTAGCACAGTCTCTTTTGTTTGTGCTTCATTTACATAAAAGAAGAGCAAGTCCATTTTCTGTTAAAAGAGATGTCTCATTTTAGAACATTTAAAACAATCAGCACCACACCACAGTATATTTAGTGCAAAGTATTTTTCCAGCCTAGATTGAGAGAAACTCCATTAAAACCAGGCTATATCCAGACAAGGTTAATTCAGAAACAGGATCACTACATTTAAATAAAATCTTCTTCCATTTCCTTTGACTAAAGAGTAAACACAGCATACAAATGTGTGTCTCATATTCTAGCCTACCAGAACTGAAGTAGCTTGCAGGAGTAAGGCAAGAGTGATACTACTTTGAGACAGTGGATGATGACCACAGAGGATTTTTCCCTTGAGCTGTGGTTGGCCCTGCACGTGCTGCTCTGCAGCTTCACACCAAGGAGCTGGAGCTTTTCCAACTGAGCAGTCCCAGCAAAGCACCTGCTAGTTGGGAACCTCAGCAAGTTGTTTCAGGAAACTCATAGTAGTGGAAATTCCAGCAAGAAATTCTGAATATTGACTTTCCTTATTTAATTTGGAATATTTTTTTTCTCAAAAAAAATTGAAAATGGAAATAAGACATCTCTAAGCAGTGCTGATCAAAGTGTTTTTCCCAGAACTTCTGGTCCCGAGCCCCAGAGCTGCATCTGCAGCCATGACCTGCAAGGATCCATCCTCTGACACTCACCACTGCTCCTGGGGAGCTTGATAGCACTTCAGAGAGTTTCTCTTAGCTCCTACATAACAAGCTACAAAATGGCCTGCATGGGCAGCTGGATATGCTCTTCAGAAGCAGCCCCAAAAGGACTGTTTCCCATTGTGCTGAGGATCAATCCATAGCCAGGCAGGCAGGGCTACGTGGGGCAGAGGAGCTGAAAGCAAAGAAGAAAACTGAATGTGCTAAAATGGTGGGACCTCTTCTGTTCTCTGCGTGCATTAGCTGTGAACATGCTGATTTGTGCTGGGGAATCAGACCCTGAGCTGCCTGGGCGTGCTGGGAATATCTACCAGGTAGCAAGGAGGGATGAAGTTACAAAGTGCTATACTCGGTATAAAGCCTGGACTTCTAGTAAAAGCATCTTTAGTAAATGACAAATAAAGGATTAACTGCCTAAAGCACTAGCCCCTCTACCTCAGTATTTATAGCTTTTCAAGTTACTAGCTTTTTAATTAACACTGAAAGATTTGAAAGCACCTAACCGTATTGTGCAGTAATTATATTAACAAATTACAGCCATGAAAATGAAAATTCAGTTGCTTTAATATTCTATTTAGAAATGTGCAAACAGAGTTGATGTTTTGTTAATAAATGCTTCTCAGATGTTATGTTTCTAAATGAAAAGAGAAAATGTACCTTTATAGTATTCCTTTAAGTGTTTCTGCCCTCATTTGGAATCAAACAGCAAATACAAACAGCACTGCGAGCTTTGGAATTACCCCTTCCTTAACCTCACTCCAGTTATAATACTTTTGTAAATTACAAACTGTGTACTTATTAGGAAAGCATTTTTACACCAGGGTTCTGGATATAGTCAGCTTCATTTTCTCTTCTTTTTTCCCCCTGCCTGTACACATGCTTGCTGTGTACATACACATGCACAAGGAAGGAATGCAAAGGCTACCAATGAAGTGGCAGTTCCTATATCCATTCAGAATCACAGTGCATTGCCTTTCTAGCCAGCCAAATACACACATTTGCCTTCTTCCACGAAAAAAAATAATCTCTACAAGGCAAGCAGGCATGGTGTTTGACAAGCCCTGCAAGTAAGATGCCAAAGCAAACGTCCTCTGTTTCCAGACAGGACCTATCCTCAAGTTTCCCCAGTTTTGCAATTGAGACAGTGCAAACTGTGCAAACTGTGTAAGAAGTGGAACAAGAAGAACAGCCTGTGCTGTCTGATCAGCACTGATCAGATGGAAAACAAACATACCAGCATTTGCTTAGTTTTGCTTCCATGAGAAGATTCCTGCCATAGGGAGATAATTTATAAAGTCTCATAACTTCAGAAAAGTAATTCCTAGGTTACTCCAGTATAACAGCAAAAGCAGATATAGACACATATTCTGCCATATAATCCAGATTTCCTGTTAATCTTTCCATATGAAAGTGACTGAAAACCCAAAAGAGCTAACACTGCTGCAGGAGTTTCAAAGTAATCTGTTAGTTTATTTTATCTCACACATAGTGGAAGTAACAGTCTGAAGATTATGTTGTAACCAGATTACTAGAAGATTTATTATTAATTGTTGCAGTATGTGTGGTGCTGAGTAAAGCACAGCAGGGACAGGTAATCCCTGCCTGAAGTGTTCTACAGTATAAATACATAAGCAGCATAACTGGCATAGGGACCCAGCAAAGAAGCTTCTGTTTTAGAGATTACATTTATCTGCATCGTGGGAGACAGACTTCATTTTAGCTGATGTGATTTGGCACTGGTGTCCTCCTTGGAATTAGTGACTTGTTGTTTATGATCCATGTGTACATAGAAAATTAACAACCTCCCCCAACTCTTACCATTGGAAATGTCAAATGAACAGGGAAAATACCTGCGCAAAGTCAGGGTGCTCTGCATCCATCTGCAGCAGTGCTAAAGGATGTTATTTCCCTTATGAGGCGGGAAGGTCCTGAGGTCTTCTCGTGTAGCCCAAAGCCTTCCCTGGACAGGCAGCTCAGAAATGAGCAGCAGCAAAGTCTGGAGGCAGAGCCACGTCCAAGCTGACCTGAATAAAGTGCTGGGCTCTGGCCCCGCTGCTTTGTGCTTCAGCAGGGCTCAGTGCTCTTCCATTCAGCTCCAGAAAACTCTGGGGGAAAATCCCACGTGTAACCTTTTGAGCATCAGGTAAGGGAAGAGTTGGAGGGCAGTGGAAGGAAATGAGCAATTGAAAGGACTTTTCTGCATCCCTATTGAAAAATAGCTGGAGAGGATCCTGAGCAACTTGCTCTAGTTAACCCTGCTCTTGCATCGTGGGAGACAGACTTCATTTTAGCTGATGTGATTTGGCACTGGTGTCCTCCTTGGAATTAGTGACTTGTTGTTTATGATCCATGTGTACATAGAAAATTAACAACCTCCCCCAACTCTTACCATTGGAAATGTCAAATGAACAGGGAAAATATCTGTGCAAAGTCAGGGTGCTCTGCATCCATCTGCAGCAGTGCTAAAGGATGTTATTTCCCTTATGAGGCGGGAAGGTCCTGAGGTCTTCTCGTGTAGCCCAAAGCCTTCCCTGGACAGGCAGCTCAGAAATGAGCAGCAGCAAAGTCTGGAGGCAGAGCCACGTCCAAGCTGACCTGAATAAAGTGCTGGGCTCTGGCCCCGCTGCTTTGTGCTTCAGCAGGCTCAGTGCTCTTCCATTCAGCTCCAGAAAACTCTGGGGGAAAACCCCACGTGTAACCTTTTGAGCATCAGGTAAGGGAAGAGTTGGAGGGCAGTGGAAGGAAATGAGCAATTGAAAGGACTTTTCTGCATCCCTATTGAAAAATAGCTGGAGAGGATCCTGAGCAACTTGCTCTAGTTAACCCTGCTCTGAACAGAGAATCCAACATCAGCCACTCTCTGACACTGTAGACATTCCCTGTTCAGAGATGAAACAAAAAATTTCTGTATTATCTACATTTTCTAACTAGGAAACTGAATTTGCTCTACTGATTTTTCACTTCCAAATACTAAATACTGGTATAAATACTTACACACCATATTTTGGTAATGAGAATCATATAAAAGTTGGTACTAGATGAGAACTGAGATGCAAAATTCAGCTCAGAAGAGAAATCCTGTGCTGCACATTCAGAGTCCAAGAAATGTTGCTGATAATAGGAAAGGCAGTTCCCACAAAACACATAGCAGGTGCTGCTGCTACAGCAACATTTCAACTTCACCACCAGCGACCTCCATCTGTCCTGGAGAAACTGAAGACATCCACCTGTAACTGTCTCAATTTGAGATACCTTAACAATGCACTCTGAAGAGCATGGCTGCAAATGAACATGAATTATGTCAACTGAGATCTTGGTATTTAGAATGTCACATCAGCAGTTCCCTTCCCTTACAGAATCAGTAGATTCATTATAGGGGGTTTTATGTGCTTTTTAAATGGCTGGAATTAGTCACTGATGTAGGCTGAATACCAGACTTCCTGGGTTTATGTTCTCATTAGGAACAGTTAATCCTGAGGATCCCATTGGGATGGTGATCCACATGCACGCAGCATGCAAAGAGCAGTACTGCTTTCTAAGGACCTAATCAAGATTGTTTCACTCCCTCTACTTTTCCCACATCCCCAGTTCTTTCTTTCAACCCACATCTTTCCCTTTCCTGGCAGAGTTGTAAGACTGCATCCTCAGGTAAAGCTCACCTTGGTGCTACTGGCATTCACTAGTCCCTGTTTAGAATCCAGAGGGTTGGCAAGTTACAGGCACAAGATGAAGATCTTGAATCCTAATAAGTGAAATTCAAGCACAACAGATGGGGCGGGGGGGTTGGCAGAATCAAGGTAAAAAGCAGCTGTGAACTCTTCTCAAGATCCTATCCATCCCCAAACACATGACCAGCAGTGGCTGAAATGAGTTTTGAAATTTTTCCCTTTGGACCTGAATGCTCCCATAGCTGCTATTAATTATTACAGCTAAATGCAGAAAAGTTTTAGTTGTGAGCTTTAAACATCCTTTTAAAAATAACTTGAGGGAGTTGGGATCAGGAAAAGAAAGAATTAAATAAGCTTTCTGTCTTTTCCAATCTGCATTGCTTTTCCACCCAGTGCCCTGGCTTTTTATCCTCCTCTATGTCTTTTCGAGAAGGTTCATTAACAAGCATCTTCAGAAGGAATAAGAAAAGAGGATGGAACAAATGACTGCTGGCAGACTGAAATGCCTGTCTACAGCTGGCTCAGCATTCAGGAGAAAAGGAATCCTGACAAGGTTGAGATCTGTATGTTGTTCATAACTATTTTGAAGGTGTTTTGGTTTTAATTCAAAAGCCAACATGGAGACTTACTCAGGATATTCTCTCTGCTAACTATCTGAAAGGACTTTCCAAATCTGTGCTGGCACTTGCCTTCCTGACAGGAAGGTTCCCAAAGGATCCACAGTCATATCCAAAGTTTGAAGATAGAGTCAGTCCCTGGTTTCTGCAAACTCTGGGA
Organism: Chaetura pelagica; assembly: GCF_000747805.2. Classification (NCBI taxonomy): domain Eukaryota; kingdom Metazoa; phylum Chordata; class Aves; order Apodiformes; family Apodidae; genus Chaetura; species Chaetura pelagica. The sequence continues at coordinate 2,161,616 of NW_009954140.1, read as the reverse complement.
GATCCACAAGGACCTGGTTCATGTGGAACTCCATCCACTGCTTGCACTGTAAGTCAGTTCATATAAATGGTGCAGCTACACCTGAAGATCTGTACAGGGTTATGGACAAAGTAAAGGAATGTGGTTTCAGCTTGCTGTAGCCAGTGAATCAATCATTTATTTTTCTTTCTTTGCATCTCTTCTGAAGTTAAAGTTTAAAAAAAGATAAGAGAAAATAAATAAATAAAAAGATCTGCACCTTTGTCCACTAAGCAGTGATATCTAGCTCTCAACAGCATCACCTGTGTTCTTCTGTGCATCCTTCTCCTTGGGCACTTCCAGTATTTCATTCTCTGGATTCATTTTTACGTGGCAGACCTTCTCAGGTGAGCTTTATGGAAGGCCATTATTTCCTCCTCTGACTTTGTCAGAGTGTACACCAGAAGCTAAAAGCAGCCTTATAATTTCCCAGGCTGGCAGCATTCCACTGCTTTATCTTTCAGCCAACCTAATAAGCCAGGAGTGAAAAGCAGCCCTGCAATGGGCAGGAGGGACACAGAACGAATCAGAAAGCAACAAAAAAATCAATACAGACATATACATGGCCACAGATGAGAAAAGCTAATACATTATCAGCTGAAAAAAGGCTTTTTTTCAGGACCTATGATTTTCATTCTTTGTGCCAACAGCACAGTCAAGGACCAGAAATTCCCATGTCTGTCTCCAAAGGTTGCTGGGAAAGATCTGTCAGATGGGAGTCAGCACAGACCAGAGTCATGAAGGAGTAAGAAGACAATAAAATATTTAACCAAAATTATAAAAAATTTAACTGACATTTCTGTTGTTAGCTGGAACTAGTTTCAAATCTATAGCATCCACTGAGTGTTGCAAAAAAAGGCAAGGCCTATTGTTCTGGTAGAAGCAATATTTTAGCAGGCATGCTGTTTAGTATTTGGATTAATTTTCTGCCACCCATTAGTGAAATCATAAATATTTAGAAGAGGTTAAGCTATTACATGTGCAGGGGACATAAACCTTTGAAAGATTCCAGCTTGCACTGCAATCATTAGGACAGTAATATTTTTAACCAAAATCAACCATGTTTTCACCTAACTGGTTAAGAAAGCAGCAGTATGATATTTGCTTACCCTTCCAATTAGGGAGGCAGTAGATACGATGCAGAAAATCTTATTTGGATCATAGTCTGCCTGACCTTTTAAGGTTTCCTGCATTCTTATTTACTGCTTCTTGGATTTGCACAAATTAATATATTTATCTTTGCTAGAAAGGTAAACAAAACCATATTCATAAATATACATTTATTTTTCTCCGTGACTTTACCCAAAACTGAAACATTTACTATTTCACTCATGTCACTTAATGCCTGTCTATCAAATGTATCTGTAGGAGGAAATACACATAAATAAAGAAACAAACTACAGTCCCTTGGGCCCCTGTGTGGATCATAATTTGGGATGACAATTTGCTGTGCTGAGCAAGTTAGGAGTCTGAGCACTGACAGAACCAGCTCATGGTTCTCCAAAAATATATCCACTTTAGCAAGATTACAGAAGGGTCATATAACGAAATTGAAGAAGTCTAAGTTAAAATTCTCAGTACAATCATCAGCAGTCATTCATGACCTCTCTCACTGCATCAAATCCTAGTTTTCTTTCAGTATACTCTATTATTTTCACTCACCCCTGGTCTCTTTAATTACCAAGTTCTTCTAGGCAGTGGCCCTCAGCAGTTTCTACCACATTACCTTGTACTGTGTGTCATCAGGACACTGACTTCAGTGGGAATTTGTAGATGTGACTGTCACAAAACTAGAAAAATACTTCAGTGTTGAAGCACAGGATAGAAAAATTAGCAAATGAAATGTTGTAGAGCCTTTATGAATATACTGCTTGCTGCAAAGAGAGGCACCTGGGAGGGGCCCTTCTTTCCCAGCACACAGGGGAAGGAACTCAGGTGGGATGGAAGAGAAAGACATGTACAGAAACAGGAAGTAATGTACTTAATTAATAATGCAATCCCATGGTGAAATAGTGACATTGTAGCAGATGCTGGAAGGATGGGAAGGCCTTTACTGATGTGCACCTCTATCCTGGCAATCTCTGTCCAAGCATTTGCCCAATTGCCTATTTTGCAACAGGCAGTTGCTTCAAGGCCTCACCTGCAGTGCCCAAGATGGAGAGAGAGGACACAGGTCAGCTCAGAACTGCAGTGAAAACCTGAGTCTTGTTCCTGGTGAGGCCTGCAATGGGCACCCAGGAACAGATCAGAAATCAGACCCGGCTACAAGGATACAGACACATCAATGCCTCATGCTCTGCCAGGGGAACTCAATAAAACACAACCAAGTATGTCTGTCACTGATGGGAAGAAGTAAACCGTGTAATTACATGGTATGATCCTTGAAGAAACTGCACCGTTGTGGCTGTTTAAAGTGAAGACACATTTCTGAGATTTACTACAGGCAGTCAGAAAGCCCAGATGCTATTAGTTTCTACCACAGAAGGGTGCCTATCATGCTTAAACCATTACTCAGACATATATATAGATTCTGAAGTTGCTGAAATTTGAGTCTCAAGATTGTAATGACAAAATGTAATCTGCCTGTGAATCTCACTTTTAAAAAAAAAAATACAATCTGAATACTGAGGATGAAATCTAAACCTGAGTTTAAGGACATGCAAAGGAAAAGACTTTATTGGCTTTCATAGTTTTTGCTGTCAGGAAGTCCACAAACTCCTGATCAGTTGGATTTGGATTGTTAAAAGTTCAAAGTCTCATTCTGACGCTGGACCAGACTCCACAGGGCCAGACAACTTCTGCTAGGGAAACCTCTTTCTCTCTGAGCTATTTTAATTTCTGGACACTTTTTTTTTTGCCCCAGATCAGAATCTCATCTCTGTATGCGTTAATTGATGTTAATTAATGTATTCTTTGGAGTGACAGGTTTACAAGATGGCTTTATTTATTTATTTTTTTCTGTGGAATTCATTTTGTTTTCCTCTGTCAGAGCCACACCAATAAGAGTGTCTTAATGGGGTTTTAGAATGAACAGTGTTGGTAATCATCAAGCAGATTTTCACAAAAGGGAATGTATGTCTCTTTCTTGTCAAACCCTTGAAGTGTGCTGCTTCAGTATCTTAAAGAACAAGAGGAAAGAAAAGAAAGCCCCCCCTGCTGTGAACTTTCATGGTGCACATTTGGTGCCACAGCTTCTCTCAACTTGGCTTGGCTTTAGAAGCTGCACATTTTTAGAGAATGTTTTCATCCAGAGAAGGACACATCTGCATAGAGTTTCACTGCAACTGTTAGAGAAAGTTTTAGATTGTCCTTATCAGATGTAATCCCAGACGAGAAAACAAAGTCATATGTTAAAAAGAACCTGATGAAATATTCCCCATGCCATGGCAGCAGCAGCAGTGTGCAATTACTGGCTTCTGTTTCAAAAGCACACCATGAGCATGCTTATCAAAGCAGCCTGTTTGAGGACTGAGGAAGATTTTCTGTGAGCATCTCAGGTGGTGCTTCCTGCAGTGCTACAGGAACCACAGAGATAACAGCAAGTGTATTCAGAGATGTCCTGCAGAAGTGAGAGCCACTATAGAAAAAAATGAGAAATGGTCTAATATAATTAGCTCATGTAGCTAGAATTGTCTTAATTTTCATAAAATACAGCTCCAAATTCACTAGCAACTGAAGTAGTTGGAAATCCTGGCTGTTATCCAGCTGTTATCCTTTCACCATTGACCAAAACTGTCCCAAAAGTCCCTGTTTGCAGCCCAGGGACTCCCAGTTTCTTAGGAGCTTGCTAGAGTTAATATCCTGGAAAACTCAAAAATCTGATTATTGTCACAGACTGGTCACAGACACTGTCCATTATCCACACATGGTAATAGACAATATTCTGCCAAATGCAGCTTTGTTATGGGCAGTCACTAAATGCCTCCATGTTTTAATGTCACTCCTGTAGCATTTTATTTGTGTGGATCCACAAAGTAACCTGCATCTCCAAAAATCTTTATAATAAACAGCACCTTTGGGAACAGTACCTTGTGTGTGAACCAAAGCTGAGCTGAGGGAATCAAGCACCACTGACTTTGGAAAAATATTTGTGATGGGGAAACAAAACGTTTCAAGGTATCAGAGGTACCTGAGGAGCTCACAGCCAGGTCAGGTCCCCATCTGATTGGTACTTCCCTAGTGCAGTCACCTCCTGGCAGTCTCAGCTCCTAGCAGACTCCATTCTGGAAAACTCTATGCAAAAAGGATGGCACGAACACTCCATCAAACACAACTGACATGTTAACTATTAGGCTTTTTTAATTCTAAAAAACGGTTTAATGGAGCTCTCTTCTTATTACTTTGATTAAAATAGTAATATTCATCAGAATGTTAACTACCAGCTAATATCACAGGGGACAATTATCTTTTGAAAACACCACTGATTCTATGGCTTCACACAATTGTCTGTCTGCCCTTTGTGTGTTTAACAAATGCTTATCCAGGCTGGTACTGACTATATATTTCTGTTTTACTGCTGCTTTTGATTTGACAGTTGCTGGCAATTCTGCTGCTGATTTATTTATCTGCTGTACCCCTGCTGTTTTTTTCAAAAGCTCTACTTCCACAGAGTTTCCAGGCAGTTCAATATAACCTGCCTCAATCAACTTTCCTATTTTCTTCCTTTCAATACTCCCAAAGTCCAAGGCACCAATTTTTCAACTTGGAACATTATTTCAAAGAGTAATATATCCTGTGTTTTAACACTACACTGTTCTACCTGTAACCAGAGAGTCAGCTCAGGGTATCTCCAGAGACTGCTCAGCAATTACCCACTCCCAGATGGGGAGTCAGGACCAAACCCAGTGGTGCCAGCACATTTGTTACTGTCCTGCACACTTCCCTGTCCTTGCAGCCCTCCATGTTCAGAGAAGAGAACACCAAAATACTGCAGTTTAGAAACCCAAGCTTGCAAACAAAGGCCAACCCAATCAGCTATTTTTAGCATGACTGTAGCATGACAACATCTAATCTGTGCAGCACTTGCATTTTCTCTGGCAAACCCCGAGGCTATTCAAAAGAAGCACAGAATAATGGCACGATGGCTGCTCACAAGTTGCCACCCAAACAATTAAAAAAACTGATTGAGATTTGCAACAACACAAAGACCCTCTAATCCATTACAGTGATTTGAGCATAATGGTAATTAAAAATTGCACCATTTAGCTTGCATGAAAAAAAGTTACAGACTGTTAGGGACTATTATGCCACAACAATATCCATTCATTCCAGACCTGTTTCTTTTTCTTTTTTCTTTTTCTTTTTCTTTTTTTTTTTTTTTTTTTTTAATGCCAATTTCTTTTTCAGCAAATAACAATTAAAAAGAGAGCAATTTCTAAACTTGTAAGCCTGGACTTAATTTCTATTAAGTCCATAAGAACAAGTTTATGTCAAACACTGAAATAGGCATCTATGTAAACGAGTTCCTGGGAGAATGCAGTTCTCAGCCTGCATGTCACAAATAGCTGGGTTATCTGGTACCCTGGGATTCAAAGCCATTCCAAGTCTTTTTTCCATGTTCACATAGATGTGGAGCACTAGTATTCAGGACTGAATAAGGACAAAATTCTTCTTTACAGTCACATTCAATCTCAGTGTTTTGCTATCCTGGCCTTCCCTACCTCCAGGGACACTTTGTACATAGAGCAGGTTCCTTGGGCTAGATAAATAATGAGTTTTGCCTCAGAGAAGAAATTAATACTTTAACCTAGTTCAATATTTTGATACCATGCTCCTTTTGAAATTTACTTTATTAAATATTAATCTGGGATAGAAATGGCACATTGAAAATAAATAGTACCCAAAATCCAAGGTGTCCCCAGTTGCAATTTGTTTTGTTCCCAAAACCTGAATGCCTTTGACTCCTGCCAGGGCAGCAGGACATACACCAAGTGGTGCAGCCCTCTCCAGACTGTCAGCTGAAACAGTCTCATGGATCTACACTTGAAATGCCTGCCCAGTTCTTCCTGTTCCCCACAGCCAGGTCTTGGGAGGTCGTTCTCCCCACCTACTCTGCCCTGGTGAGGCCACATCTGGAGAACTGGGTCCAGTTCTGGGCTCTGCAGTTCAAGGGAGACAGGGAACTGCTGGAGAGAGTCCAGTGGAGGGCAACAAAGATGACTGGGGGACTGGAGCATCTCCCTTGTGAGGAAAGGCTGAGGGAGCTGGGAGTGTTCAGCCTGCAGAAGAGAAGGCTTATGAATGCCTGTTAGTATCTAAAGGGTGGGTGCAAGGGGGAGCCAGACCCTTTTCAGTAGTTCTCAGTGACAGGACAAGGGGCAATGGGCACAAGCTGGAACATGGGAAGTTCCACTGATATTTCAGAAAAATCTTTTTTACTCTGAGGGTGACACAGCCCTGGGACAGGCTGCCCAGGGAGGGTGTAGAGTCTCCTTCTCTGGAGACATTCAAAACCCACCTGAATGCAGCCCTGTGGGATGTGGTCCAGGGGATCCTGCTTTAGCAGGGGAGTGGGACTAGATCATCTCTAGATCTCTGGCAGATCTCAGCAGTAAGAAAAAAAAATACCAATTTCCACCAGTTGCTGATGTTCCCCCCTCGGATCACCCTCGTATCCACGGGGATCAAAATGACCCACTTTCCACGTTCCCAGATTTTTAATCTATAGTTCAAAAGTGCCATTTCTACTACTGTTTGCAATTTCAGCCAAACATGAAAAATCCATTCAAACCTCTCAGTATTAAGTGATTTTTTTTTCCTTTCTAAAGCAGAAAGTAGAAGAAAAAAAAAAAAAAAAAAAAAAAAGAAGACTTCTCCCCTCCTGCCCCTTTTACACAACTCTCCAATTTGGATGTGAACAGGGGTAGAGTCTTGCACAACATTGGTGTGGCTTCCATAGAGAGGTTGTTTTCATGGCAGCCAAGTGGCAGGTAAACTTGTTCTGCTTGCCTCTAATGACATGCATCTCAGTCCATGTGACACCCATTTTTCAGCAAGAAGAACCTTGATGCTAAAAGAGCTTCTACTCAATCCTAGTATTCTATAGTGCTTAATCAAAAATCACTGAAATCAAGAAGAAAAAATCCTCTATCAACTTTCTCGGTCTTTGGATCCATCACTTACATGAGGGAGAATCAGATCTGATGAAAATAAATGAACATTTTGTTGTGTGGTTGATTGTTTTTCTTTTTCCTTTTCCTCTTTCAAAACTGCACACATCTGACATTTCTATTAGGCTGCTGAATATCTGTGAAGTCAGAATCATCAATTTTTCAGACTTGACAGTTTAGTATATGATATTTTTCAGTGTAAACAAATAGAAAATATTTTTATTGCCTCTTTATCCAGGCACCTCAAATGTCCCTCCAGTTTATCAGATGCAGGCTCTGGAAAGAAAGTTTGCCTGAGATCCAGCCTTTGACAATGACAACAGGGTGCTTGCTTTCTCAAACCAGAATGGAGCCCATTTTCCCTTCAATTAGTCATGACTTGAGTAACACCTTCATTGCAGTCATTTGCCTCATGTTTACTTCTCATTTGTTTGTCCACAAGCCCATAGGAAAGAGGGGAGATTTGGCAGCCACAAGAGCAAAGTTTTGTTTGTGTGTTTTTGTGATGAGCTCACCAAAGTAGGCTGCAGATGAGTTTAATTAAAGTCAATGGAGCAAAGACATTAAGCACTTAAGTGTGCTGTCTTTGTGGCTTATGGAACTTGAATAAGTCAAATCATTAAAGTTTAATTTGCCAGAGATTATGTAACATTGGCATAGAAGTACTTGGGCCTCACCTCATCCCATCTGTCTAGTGGAATTTTTTACAGACCCTCTTGCTGCAGTAAAAAACTGCATAAAACAAAGTGCAAACTTCCAGGGGAAACGTGGAAGTGGTCAGGGCCTTTTGCTAGGGGATCTCTGCAGGGAATCAGCCTGCCTGCAGCTCCACTGCACAGCATCAGTACTCAAGTGCCAATAACGTTTCATTTGTGGCTCCTAAATTATGCCTGAGCCTTTATTTTACATGGCATTTCAGTGCTTTCCAGATTATTTGAAGATAAGAGCATTATATATGTTATTACTGGCTCTTAGTGTTACTCCATCCAGCCTCCATCTAAACGGGGTGATTAGAGCTTCAGCCAGGGGCACTTTGTTCCCTGCAAAGGCTACAGGTTATTTCACCTGCATGTCAGGGCAGCACTGGGCACAGTCTCTTCCTCCACTGCTCCAAGCACTGCCAGGGCATCTGAGCCTTGGCCTTACCAGTGCTGTGCCTCCTGCTCTGCCTCACACTGATCCTTTCAGGGCGGAGACAGACCAGCCTCTCTGTTTGATCTGGGGTGCAGCATGAGCTGGGGGCTTCTACCTCCCTAAAATAGCAAAATTCCACCACATCCAGTCCTGCCTGGGAACTGCTGGTCATGGGGGAGGCTGCAGGACTCTCCATGAGCTATAGGCTTCCCAGAAGGAAAGGCAGTTTGCTTTTGGAGAGGTGGCTACATACAAGAATTTCAATGAGGGTCTGTTTTTGGTCCAAAAGACTGAATCTGAGGCTCTAGTGTTTCCATGGCATTGATTCCTTCCAAAGTAGCTGCTGGGTTTCAACCTTGGACATTCTGCCAGACATAGACGAGGAAAAACACAGTACAAGCTGAGACACACAGCAGTGAACCAGCCTTTCAAGACAGATGTGATACCTACATGCTGCCAATGTCTTGTATCACCCATGCTTGCAGAAATGATTACAATTTAGTCCCAGTCTTTGTTAAAACTCAGTCACCTTCCTCTGAGCTGGATTAGTTTTCTCTAGATTTTGCTTGTGTGCAAGTGCTGTCTCCCATTCCCCTTCCCTGTTATTCTTTCATGTTTCTGAAATGAGAGACAGGAGCAGCCAATTTCTTCATGGCTCATTTCTAACCTTTTAAAATGTTACCATTTAAAGTATTTATAGGTTTTATAGTTGCCAGCAACCTTTAGAGTGAGACTAAGAAGTGTTATTTCTTCTTCTGAGAAAGTTACTGAGCCTGGAAGCCCCCAAATTCATTTCATTACAGAGCATGTTGACAAAATCACCTCCAAATTTCCCCTGTGGCAGTGAGCAAAATTAACTGTGTTTTATATGATGAAAACATATTGTGTTTGAAAGTTTCCTATGCAAAATATCACTCTCTGATGAGATAAAATTCTCCACTGTCATATCATATCATATCAACAGAGTCTCTAGAAGATTAGATACTTTACAGCATGCTTTGAAAGTTAATATTTCTACATTTAGTCCTCAAAATCATATTTTTTTCCTGTTTGCAGTTTTGAGAGACTAACACAAGCACTACTGAGCTCTGCATTTTTGTCAAGTTCTGACTTGTGTGTGATAAGTCATATATCAGGTATCATAAAGAGCCTAAAAACATTGAGTTTTAGCTGATTGCAAGTACTGTCCTAATGTTTAACTAAGCAGAAGGACCCCATCTACCTCCATGGAAACTACATTAAGAATTTAGGGGAAAACAGTCCTTAACTCAGAGCCTCCATTTAACCCATTTTTATATTTGTGCATTCAGTGCATCAACTGACATGGATAAACCCACTGAATTATTTCCTTCCCTTTCTACACTCCAGCCAACTCTCAGGACTGGGTTTTTTTCTGTCACACCATCCCCACCCAGATCACACCAGCTTCTTGCTGTGTCCAGTGACCTCTCTTGTCCAGTTTCCCCTGTCCCAGGGCATCAAGTCTGTCTTATCAAAAGAGGTATCTCCAGCTTCTGCATCATTCAGACTCACTGCTTTCTCTAGGAAATGGTTTATTGATACTTCTTACTGACAATGAATAGTTGAATGTTAAACGGGTGACAGTCAGGGCTCACAGATGAGGGTTGTTGCCTGTAACTACTTTTAGCAAAGTCTTGCTTATTTTTACTTGTGCCTTGAAATCAGACCAGAGGCAGAGATACAAGTTTTCTGTCACACTTTACTTCCAACCCTTCCCTTCTTTCTTCTTCACATTAAAATTTTCCTCTCCAATCACTCTGATTTCCAGCAGGCTCTCCCACCACACACACACAACGTGCTGCTTGTACATCTCCACTCCACAGGTTGTGCAGGGTGGCTCATTCTTCTGGAAACACATTAACATCATCAGTTCCTGCTGCTTAAAACATTCAGAAAAGTAAATTACAGCTCAATGGAAAATCCTGCAAAATCTTTAGGTAGAATGTTTTGAGCTTCAAGTTTAGTCTGCATTGACCTTTCAGGATTCCTCTGCTGTATGTATAAAGACTTTTCTCCTTCCTCAATTTCCATTCCTTTCTATGCTTCTTCTCATTTGGCTCACCAATTAATTGGTCAAGTTAATCACTCTCCTCTGTAAGGAATACACAGAATGGATAAAAAGTCACGGGCTCTTTCTGTTCAGTTTCAAATATAAAAAATGGCTTCTCATCATGCTCTAGAAACCCTACATCTATGCATTAAACTCTATATAGCTCTGTATCCCTAGTCCTAGTCTTGCCAGTGATTTTAGATACAGCTGTTAGTGGATGGCAGGGAGGTGCCACTGAAAGGCACCACTACCACTTGTCTTGCTGTGACTCTACAGACCCTTGTTAACCTTTAATCTTTGGAGGTGAAAACCCATCAACTTTCAGTGACTCAGGTGCTGGTCAAGATGCAGAAGTGCATTTCACCACCATTTACTTTTAGTTACAACAAGCAGTGACTTCTCTCATGTGTAACAAAAGACAATATCCTCAATACTCTTATTGTTATTTCCATTTTCTGGTGCAAGTAATTCCAGCAAAAGGAATGAGATTAGAACAAAAGAAATTTTACCAGGCTGGTTCAAAATATTTATATTTTTGCAGATATGAGTTAATTCTCATGAGACTCTTGTGAGACAAAAATTATTGTTAGTTGCTTCTACCAATATCCTGGATGTGACTGCAGAGATACCCTTTTTAAATATTCTCTGTTTTCTCGTGGTTTTTCACTTGATTGGAAAATAAGTACTGGGGATATTCCAATCACATCCAGAACATGTTATGTTGTATTTCTTTTCTAAGCAATGTAATATTCATTGCATATACCCCTGTGTTTATTTGCTGTAAAGAACTTGTTTCCTCAAATTAATGACTATGGAAAAATACCCACATAAGGATCTTAATTCTTAGCTGCATGTTTGAGCTTTGCTGCATGGAGAGTCTAACAAATCCCTTGATTCATGCTACAGGGACATTCCTCTAAAGACTAGTTGGGAATCTCCTAAGATGAGCTGAGCTTTCTCACCCCTTTTCTACTAAATTGAAATTGTAGCAGGAGGCCCTTCACAGGGACCTCAAATTACTGAAACTCTAACATGCACAGAAGCACTTTGTTAAAGAGAGAGGGATCCAAACACATGCTTAAAACTCAGGATGCTCATTTACTGAGCAGGGAGAGGGCGCTTAACCCAGAGCCGACAACACTCCCATTGATTTAGGTCATGCAGCACAAGAATTCTGGGGCCAGGCTTTCTCGCAGGAGCTGCCAGCTCTTCCTGGGGAATCCCTTCCCCCTCCTCATGTTTGAAGTTCACATTCTGTTAAAGCCCGTTGAATTTTCCATTCGGTGCTGCTCTGCTCAGCCTCAATTTAGGAGAAGAACCCCAAAGCCTGCACAAAGGCATTGAGTCTCCTGGTTCTGCCTGCATCCTTCTTTCTGCATAGTCGAAAGATCAGGGGTGAAGATGAGGTCCCCAGCAGGAGCATCTCACTGGCTTGGCGGCCCCGATCCTGTGCAGCAGGGCACCCCGATCCTGTGCAGCAGGACACCCCGATCCTGTGCAGCAGGGCACCCCGATCCTGTGCAGCGGGACACCCCGATCCTGTGCAGCAGGACACCCCGATCCTGTGCAGCGGGACACCCCGATCCTGTTGAGTCTCCTGGTTCTGCCTGCATCCTTCTTTCTGCATAGTCGAAAGATCAGGGGTGAAGATGAGGTCCCCAGCAGGAGCATCTCACTGGCTTGGCGGCCCCGATCCTGTGCAGCAGGGCACCCCGATCCTGTGCATCAGGGCACCCCGCCTTTTGCAAGTTTCTCTCTCCAAGCCCAGTGATTTACAGCAGCCAGTTAAAGTCGCTTGGGAGAGAATTCACCCCCAGATTAAGTAAACGTGTGGAAGAGGCTTGAAAAGAATAGCATGGAAGTCTTTCCAGAGGCCAGCACAGAGGCAGTCAGACACCGGTTTCCTGGCTTTTCATCTACAGCCATGCATATTTATAACACCAACGATCGTTAACACCCAATCTCTTTATATGACTAACAAGCTTCACCGAATCCCAGATGTCCACAAGATAATGCCTCAGGCATTTTCATCCTGCAGAAGCAGCTTTAGCACCTTAATGCTGTGCCTTATCTGCTCTCTCTCCCGGGAGGACCTGGGTTCCCAGCAGCTCTCGTGCTCATCACCTTCGTGATGACACAGGTAGTCCCGGCAAAACAACCGTCCCCATCAACCTGGCTGAGTGAACAGGAGCTTTTCTCCTTAGTAGTGCTAAAACTGCAGTTATTCCCGAGTGTGCCCTGCACTGAAAACACAGGAAACCCTGCCCAAAACACAAAGCCAGATGTAGTTACAAGGTTTTGGAGGAGCACTGCACAGTCCTGACCCTAATTCAGTCCTTCATTACTGTGAGAATTGCCATGAATTAGCATCTCCAGACTGATGGTCCTGGTGGTCTCACGTTGCAGTGATTGCTGTATATGATGAAATAAATATTGTCCAGGAGATATTTTTTTTTAATTCCGTATTCAAAGATTCAATGACAAGTTGTTTCTGTGGCCACTATTGCCTAACATCTCTGGTTAGCAAAAAACGAGTGTACGTTCACAGTAGATACTTTTCTAAAAGCAGGACCACAATTTAATTAAGCACTCCACTAACGAGTTCCAAGTAGAAATTAAAAGTGGTTCAGATTAATTATTTTGTATTCACTGCTGTGGGAATTTCTAATGCCCTGCTGGTTTTAACTCCAAGTTTGTTATTTAAAAACCTTAATCAGGAATTTGTATGGCAACTGATTAAGATTTTATTTAAATAGTCGTGCAATAATTTCCATCTGAAAAGGACACTGTCACACAGCTCATGCACTTCACCCAAGGTTTTGAAGCAAGTAAGAGCTGCAATGTTGACAACCACAGCTGAAATCAGAATGAAATCCTTACTGAGCCAAATGTTCCTGCATCCTGTTCCACTTGTAATATTGAAGTCTGGACTAACTCCTTCAAAGTTGCCTCAAACCGAAAGATGTGCAAGTGAGATTAGAATTTAATCTTTTGGTCATTCTGTGAAGCATGATGAACACTCAGACTGCTGTGAAAATAAGAACAGAAATTAAAACTTGTTACCTCTCTCTTTCAAAGTTGGGTCACTTGTGGTGATGGTATGAAGAAGTAAATGAAAGCTCTGCAAAATCCCATCATAAAAGTGTCTGAATTAGTTCTGCTGAACTCAATACTGAAGTATGAGATCACTCCTTTGCATTATATAGAGGCTTTCAGACACTTCTCTACATCAGCATACTGCAAAACCAGGTGGGTTTCCCAATGAGCCCAAATGCATCTACTAAGAGATGCAAAGCTGCATCTCTTTGATAAGAGATATTTCCAAATTGCCTAAAACCTCTTATTTTCTAACTATTCTACTTCAAAGCATCCTATAAATGGGCTGTAGATCAATAGGGGAAAACCTCAATTCAGCATATACTACTTCATGTATTCACAATTTGATTGGTTCTTTTTTAACATTAAAAATAAATACTGTTCACTTTCCAACTTGAATCTCATTCACCAGTGACTTCTAACAATAACCTCAAACCTAAATAATCTGTGCTCTCAGTGGGGCAATGACAGACAACACAGATCTTTTGAGTAGCTGTTAATAGCTTGAAGCAATCTTCAGTCAAAGCCTTTGTGCAAGGAAGCCAGAATAATAGACAAAGTCCCCAGGGTTGTTTCAGGCTTTATAATAAATTAGCTAAATTCAGCTATTGCCAATTAATTACTTAAAAGAAAAGGCAATTGTAAACTGTATGAACCCAGTAATTTGTATGTCCATAGAAGATCACTGTGTCATAGTGGTGAAAGGATGCAGGAAAATAAATTGTTGATGGATTTTTTTGGACTAGATTGCATTGGCACTTGTGCTTGTGAGAGTCTGAAGCAACTCTGAAGAATGTACAGTAACTCTGCGGGGTTACTTTGGCTGCAGGTTTGTCTGAAAATGCAATCTAACCTGTTCTTCCAGGGAAACACCCAAACCGGTTGGAAGCTTTCCTACAGATCTGTGTTCCATCCAGTAACATTGATTTACAAAAATCAAAACATATGATAACATATCAGATTTCTCAATCTTCTGCATGGAAAGTTATCCAAGCATTTTATTTCCATTACCTCAGCAGTGCTGTGCTATCCAACAGAAACACTGAAGTAACTGAGGTGAAATAAAATTTGAGACTCCAAAATCAAAATGTCTCATTACATTTAAACTCTGCTTCCTTCAACCCCTGTACATTTGGTATGGTTTCTAAATTAAAAGGATATGCCCATGGGATGAAACTCCATTTTCAACCTGTTCTAGTAATTACCTCATTTTTACATGGATGAACAAAGGCAGTATTTCATCCACTTGCTCTTTATTTTTACCTCTACTTGAACTCAATGGGCCAAAGTCTGGTCTGCTGGGTGAGAGGGAAGGAAAATGGAACTACATAATGGAAGAGAAATGGTTACCTTTGAAAACATACAGATTCTACATGGACGTGTCATAGAAAACTGGGGGAGGAAGGGAGAACCACTAGATGAAATAGAGACCTTTAGAAATGCATTAGATTGTTCTGGCTCTCTCTGCATTAACATTGAGGGATAAAATAAAGAGATTTTTGCTTTATTTTTGCTACCCAACTAAACTGCTACCTGGCTCAGTGCTGTGTGGTGTTTGCACAGCCCAGCCTTATGAACCATGCAGATAACCCCACTGCAGAAGCAGCTAGAGAAGCTAATATTAAGGTTAATTTAATTTGAAAATCAATGAGCATTTTTTTCTGCCATTCCTTGGTAAGAAAGATGTAAACAAAGAGCCCTGGGAACAGGCCTGTGATGAAGACCTACAGTAACTTTCCATTCACCCTCTAGGGCTTCTCAGATGTTGTTATTATCTTCCTCCCTGCTTGTGTTCAGCACTATGAAGTTCACTTTGACTTTTTACATGTCTCAGACAACACAGTCTGAAGTGAAGGAGGCATATGCAGAATGTCCATTAACACAATGTCCTTCACCTGGAAAACATCATTTATAAAGCTAAGGAAAAGACCATGACAGGTCTTTATCAGCAGTTTTCAAGTTAGCCAATTTATGCAGCTGAAGGTGATGTCTGGGGCATAAACCTCAGAGGAATGGATACAAGCAGATTGCCTACTAACTGCAGTCAAGTAAGGGATCAATTATACTACCAGCAACAGAGGGGAAAAGTTATAAAATAACACCATGTCAAAAATATGCCTTTCCCCCCAATTTGTACCAATAGGGACAGGAAAGTCAAGGAAAGTTAATAAGATTTTATGAAATAACAACACGTTTTTATTTTTTTTTTTTTCAGATTCTAAAAGACACTGTTTCTTCAAATATGAATGGTATTAAGTCATTAATCAAAACCTCAAAATAATAAATAGGGTGCATTTTAAAGGCAGACTATTTCCATTCCCAAATTTTGTTTAAATTATGAAGGTACTCCTCAAAATGACCAGTTAGACAACTGATAACTTTTGTTAAATAAGCAAGATAAGTTTATAAAGAAAAAGTGCAATAATTTTCAACTATAGTTAATTACTAAAGTATCTCTCTACTTTCTGGTAATAACAGTCTTTAATTATGCTTATGAATATGTTGGATTTCTCATACACCTGGTTAATTGAAAGCAGATGTTCATTCTGCAGTGGGTTATTTTCATAATATGCACCACTATTAATGTGCTATTACTACCACAACACATCAGGAAAAGGAACACACAAATAACTCAGGAGAGTTTCTGTGCTTATGAAGTTAACTGCCTATTTATTATATTTTTGTATTACTCTTCTTCTGTCACCATCAGTGCCTTCATAGTGCATTTCTATAGTGATGTTAGTATTTACATTGTTCAACATTTTACCTTGTACAAAAATTCCAGCTCAGGTTATTCACTGGTTTGTTGGTTTAGCAACAGTGATGTGGCACAAGAGCAGAGCTAATGACATAAAGGTGTAAGGCCCTATGTGTCTTCATTAATTTCCTAAGAATATGTGTTAATAAGATATTAAGGCCCAAGCAAAAGCAAAACCGAGCAGGACACATTTAATATATTTCTTTGAAAAGGTGCAAAATGTGCATTACAAAACACATAGGTGTTAATTCAAGTTTTCCTCACATATTTTCTCTTAGCAATGAATATGAGCCTAAGTTTCTAAAGCAAACATACATAAAAATAAATTGAATAAATAATTTGAGAAGGTGTATTTTTTCAAAATCCTCTCATTTAATAATTCCAACAGCACTGATAATAGCAGTAATACCCTCTCTGTGCAGCAGTTCCAGCCCCATGGTAGCAGGTACTTCCCTTAAAAAAATGAGGTGCCACACTCCACAAAACTTCAGTACAAGGCAGACAATATTCAGAGTGGCAAGAGGCACTACAGACATTTTAACAAGTGAACTCACTGGCCAACACTGCACAGGAAGTCAGGAGAACATACAATTTCAAGGCATTGGAAGCTGCTGTGAGCGTGGTTTAGTGGTCAGCAAGCTTAGCAATTAAATCAGCCCTGACAGTGATGTGCTGAGCATTCCCTGTCCTCCTGATGTGCAGCTCAGATCACCCCTCCTTCATATGCTTATTCCTGTCTCTGCCTGGGTTCCTACCTTGGGACTGGCTATCTCTGAACAGGTTTGGCAGCTCCATTCTCTGCCATTACTCTTCTACCCATCTGGCCTGAATTCACTCCCCAGAATTAATTTGCAGCTGAGGTGTAAATAGCTTAATCCCCACCTCATCAGTGGTGAAAATGGCCTTGGAGCTGATCTGTAATCATCTTGAAAACATTAATTTTGTTGCAATGGTGTTGTGCTGCTTTTGGACATTGGTGTCATCATCTCCTTAAGATAACAAGTGAAGTCCTGGTCCAGTGTAGTAATTAAGAACTGAAAGGCAACCTTCTCTACAAATCTGAAAGCAACAGCTCAGCTTTCCTCTGGGTACACCAGTCTGGATGGACATTCTTGTTCTGATTTTGAAAGTGCTTTGGCTAATAGTTTGTCCTCCAGTCTATGTACATTTTCTCAGTGAACATGATGTAAGCAATTATGTTGATTAATCTGGAGTCAGGCTGTGAAGTACCCCAGGCTACCTGTTGACACTGGGGGGATTATCTTCTAGGATCTCCTAAACAGCACAGATTCTCTTGTGAGCTTCTTTGTACACAAGAGCAATACAAGAGCAAATATGCAGAAATTGAACAGAGACAATTCCTCTGGGGTAGAACCAAGTAATTAGGTCCAGAGTATTCTATATTTTATGGGCCTTTTTAGATTTGATGGAGGATCATGCCACAAAGCATCAATAAATGGGACCTGAGCCAGGTCCCACTCTACCCTGTGCTCCTAAGCAGGGACTGCTGTACATGATGGCTGAGCACAGGAGGCACTAGTTTGCATGTTGATTGATTTTGATGTTTTTTTCCCTCTACATAATATATCAAATGCCACATAAAGAGTGAAGAACTGCTACTGCATGTCTGACTCCAAAACAGGAAAGCTAGACAGGCTGCCAACCAGCAAAAGCTATTTCTTTTCAAGAAGGAGACTTCAAAACCCATAATCAAGTCTACAGGGAATATACAATATGAAATATAACATGGGTAGCTAGAATAAACTTTGATTTGATTTCCTTTGGTGATAATGATTTCAGATAACCAATTTATGATAAATACACATGGGACATACTAGGCAGGGTACAAATTAATAGATGGAAAGAAAAAAAGAGGTGTGTGTTTAGTTTTTTAAAAATTCTGAAATAGAACTTATAGAAAAGAAGGACAACTGTGATTCAATAATTTAACGTTCTGTGTCTTTAATAATATTATTATTAAAAATTCTTCTCAGGTGTGTTGATTTACTTCTGAATGCTTTACTGCTAACTAGTGATGCCACAGCCTAATAAGAAATAAATTAGAGGATGGCTGTACTGTAGGAACAGTGGGAAAAGTTGACTTATTAGAAGATTATATATTAGACCTGGATTTCTAATTGCATTTTCTCTAATCACAAGCACAAGAAATATAATTTTACTGGGTATAAATGTTTGCAAGGGAAAGAAGAATTCATCCATGCTGTTACTTGTGTGGTAGCAGAAACATGACGTGGTGTTGATCTGAATCTTTCTTACTTTTTTAATGTCATTACTCTTCATTTTTTCCCCACTATTAAATGATTCC
>NW_009954140.1:2117416-2143015 GCF_000747805.2 Chaetura pelagica | reverse complement strand
CCTACACTGGAAACATGGAAATTACATGGAAAAACGTGGCCATCGTGTTCCCTTCACAGTGTCAAACGTTTCTGTTTCTGCTACTTTGTTTTCTTCATAATAACTTCAAACAATGGAGTTTAACAACTGTGAAGACTCTCACAAATCCCTTCATGAATTTTAGATTCTACCTATTAATTAAGAAACTGAGTTAGTTTAAGGAAACTATGTAATGTTATCTTAGCCCCATGGGTCACTTGGGTTTATGTGTGGTAGCTGGAATCATGCTTCAAAATCTGTTTGCTCTTCTCACCATCCATGACTGCAAACTGAGCTGCACTGAACCTCATGCATGGAAACAAATGAAAAAATAGGCACAGTGGGAAAGGGAACTGCTGGGTCAGAGAGACACAATGTTAAGTGCTACACAGCAATAAAAAATGAATGTGCAATTGCATCTTCTCCAAAGATATAGGAAATTACTTAATTTGTGCCATCACTGAGCAGAGATTAGTCAAGAGACAGATGTTAAGTGTTATGGCATTTTAAAGCTTCAGGTTGCAGAAAGGTATTTCCAACCCTTTGTCTTGTGTTACTTAGTCTTTTGCAAACTTTCCTACAATCAAGTAGCTTTGCATGTATGATGGGTTTAAAGCATAGTGACTGGCAACACCTAACTCTCCAAAGGTTCAATCCATATATCTCACCAGAGTTTTGATAGTTTTTCAAACTCAGCTCATCAGTTTCAGGGTGAAATCCCTCTGCCCCCAGAAGTCAGGGACAGCTTCCTGCTGCCTTCATCAGACCTTGCGAAGGGGAAGATCACTTACCAAGTACATACATGCTGATTGCATCTCATGTGTAACCATGAAGGTGAGCTGACTGGGTTTTTTCCTGTGTTCAGCATCTTTGCAGATCTAAGAACTGTTCTATAAGCAGAGTTTAGCAATTCTCAGCAAAACCCATCATTGCCCCAAAGTCCACTTACAGATTTTACCCAGTGGGTCTTTTGGTGCACTTGGGTTAGGAATTAGCTAAAGAGGGATTCTAAATTTAAAAGTTTTGGATATAGCTGCATCATCCCTGTTCTAGGCATGAACATAATTTTGTGGATCTTGCTTTCCCAGAGGAGTCAGCTTTTCATAGAAGTGGGCCAAAAGATGATCAAATGTACCTGATTTTCCAGGTTGAGAGTTTTTAGTTGAACCCTAGTTCTCACGAGTCAAAAATGTAAGCATTGCTTTCGTAACTCTATGCAGTTTAATGACTACTCCATGCAGAAATTACCTTTATGTCAATAATAAATGATAATATATTCAGTATTCAAATGGTTAAAATATGATTTATTGTATTATTTTTTTTAACACACGAGTCATGGAAGTGATCCAGACCTTTCTACTGTGATCCAAATATTAACTTTGTCAGCACAGTATTTTCTTTCCCTCCTGGAATAAAAATTTAGCAATAAACTCCAGAGGCAAAGTGGCATCTAGCTAATGGCATTCAATCTAAGCTTATTGCAGATCGACCTTGAATGCTGCCAAGTCTCTAACATGTGCTGACAATACAGCATCGTTGCTAAGCTACCTATTATTAATCTTTGCAATGAAAAATGAAGAGGTCAGAACGTGTTGAAGGTGTGTTTATTACAGAGCTTGCTCAGAGGGTCTCATTTGAAAGCGTGGATATTTCACCATTTTTACTTCTGTGAAAAGCTTTTAATGTTTAGTAAAGATTTGAATCTCACTGACAAGTCACAATTTATGACACCGAACATCCCTTAATTAAATTGCAGACAAAGAAATACATATATATTTTGTGAATATTCATCTGTCTGCATTCAGGCCAACAGAAAAGGAAGTTCCAGTCATTTTTAATTGAAACAGAAATTATTTAGTACTTTATCTCATGGCCAAAGTTGCAGTATATTAGGTCTAGAAAAGCTTCATAAAAATGCACAGGCAAGAGTTAGCATTTAGGAAAAAATTATTATTAGAACAGTCTCCATTCTTACTGTCTGCTCCCACCTTCTGGGTTTTTTTCTCGTGGCTTGGATTTTTATTTAGCTTTATGGTGTTTTGGTTGAGTATCAACACTGTATAGAGAAACAGGACACATACTATTTATCAATAAATCATCAAAGACAGAAACAAAGACCAATGAATGGATGTGCACACACGGAATGAAAAAGGGGGAAACTCCACATCCTTTGAAAGAAGAAAAGGCCAAGATGAGACCAGAAAGTGGCCCAGTGTCATTCTATCACAAAGGGAATTGATGTAGGAGATGAGAAAGAGATGCTGTATGTATTTTCAAAGAAGAAGTGCATTGGTTATGAAAGTCTTGTATGCAAGAGCTGTTGACACACACAGGAACGCCCCTGCAAACAGTAGCTGATGCTTTCGAGGAGGGAGGACATCTCCTTGAACAAGCAAAAGTTGAAAGCTAACCAACCAAACTTTCTGAAGGCTTGTTTCAAAGGGAAGGTTCTATCAGCAAAAGCTGAAGTGGGTGTTTCAGGAGATTTGCATGAAGATTTTCTCTCACATGGAAATACTGTTGACATGGGTTATGATCTTTTGAAGGCTTGTGAGAGACTGCCCAAGGATGGGAAATAAAAGGTGTCCTGATGTGGATTTTTCTAACAATCTTGATTTGACTTGACAGTTATGCACATGCCACTGGTAAAGCTTCATGATGTAAAACTCACCCTCATTTCCCTAAACACTAATCACAGGAGGACACTGGAGAACCTGAGATGACTGCTAGCCTGCAGGAATCAGTCTGTCTTCTAAGGCTAATCTGAGATTGCTCTGTAACCCCAGCAGCAGGTCATGAAAGGAGCAGCCATGCTCCAGCTCTGCCTGGTGCTCTGGGGGAAATAATTTGCTCTGTCCACCCTCACTCTACCTGCTTAAGTGCCAGCTCAGCTTTCTTGGTCTGTGCTTGTGACCCCAAGGGCTCCCGGCTCCATCCCTGCCCTGAGCTGTCACTGCTGCTCTCCACATGGACACCGAGTCGCCCTCAGTGACAGCATCACTGACTGAGCACAACAAGGACACTTTGGAACAAATGCTTTTTGATCAAATACTGTTTAGAGATTAGACTTCCTCGGTGCTTAATAGTAGAGAGTGTCTCCAGGCAGGGCGAGGATTTAGGAACGAGCTCACACAGAGGAGATCCACCTGTCCTGGCTGCGTTGATCTCTCCAACTTCTTCAGTCCCACCAAGAGCAGCTCTCAGGCTCTAGATTTTAAAAAGGCTCTAAAACCCCTTTGCAGTAAGAATCCTTCTAGCACCTGAAGATTCGCTCATCAAAGACCAGTGAAGTTTCTTCCAAGTGTTTGAAGGATAGGTTTAAATCTATGCTTCAAAAGCTGGAAATGCTGTTGGGAAAGATGAGCAATAGTGTTCTGGCTCCTGCTGCTCCCACTGAAAGCACTTTGTCCTACATGACACAGGAGTCAGGCACTGCACAAGCAGAGACTCTGAAAAAAAACCCAGTGTGAAACCTCTCATGAGAATCCTGATGGTGCAAGTGAAGATGGGATATAGTCCCAACTTTTCTTCCTCTTCTATTTGTCCTTGTAGCTATTTTATTTATACTGCAGCACTTGAGAAAAGCAGGATGAATGGAACTGCCTCTGTGACGAACATTCCTGTAGAGCTAGAATAGCAGTTTGCAATTGCAGCAGAGAACTTACCACCTAACATACGGAAAGTTAAACTACATGTGGAGTGTCCAAGATACCCTGTGGCCTGGCTAGACATATATGCTAGAGATGTAGCTTTGTCTTTCCTGTTTCTTGGCATAATTCTCCTGTTTTCACATGTCTGTAGTTTATTAATGAGGAAATTTTGATCCTGGCACCATGAATGTTATTCCTTGTTTACACACAATTCAAATTTAGCAACAGTCCTGCACGTTTCCTGGCCTCTTCCCTAAATCATAAATTGACAGAGATGTCCTGGGGAGTGCTAAAGTATAGCTGTGTTTCACATAGTTCTGAATGTCAAAGCTACTCTTGAAAATAAATGTATTAGGAAAACACTTCTTGTGCTGTGGCTGTGAGGGTGGCTGGAAAGTAAGAGAGACTTTTTGTCAACAATGTGAACCTGGAAATTCTGTTTTGTTCCAAAATGAAAAGCAAATGAGATCTTTCAGGATTTTTATTGAAATGATGCAACAGACAGTCACAGAAGAAAGGCTGGAGGCCACTGATTAAGGCATTCATCTGCTATGTGGTATGTTCAGTTTCTGTCCTGCTTGGAGAGATTTGAACTGGATTTGCACATATCCCACTAGAACATATTATTCCTCTGTCTTCAGTGTCAGAATGATGCCCTCAAAACGTTAGTCAAGTCTTACAGGGACTTATAAAAAAACATATAAAGAAATCAGTTTGTATCTCTCCCTCAGACCTACAAGCAGATAAAACTGTAAGGCAAGGGGCAAACCAGGTTTTTCTGTATTTGGCCTGGTTACAAGGTTTGAGCCTTAATAGAAAATGTGACTTTATTTAGGCTGTATGTACAATTTCTATGAAAAGTGAGAGTCAATAAAATAACTGACTTCTTTACAGAATGGCACAAGTAGAGTACAGTGCAGTTTTTCCATGAAAGTTAGTCAAATCTACAGCTAAAAGCAAAGATGCATCATCACTCCCTCATACATACGCAATGGGTCCACAAGAGCTCAGCTCCAACTGTGAGTGTGCAGGATCACACCCACTGAATCAGAGAAGCAGATAATGAAAGGCAGTGATTGAGAGGGTCATGTACCCAACAGGTGAACAACTATATAATGAGTGTCTTAACTGTTTTGCTTCAGCTGAGCAGCTTCAGTTTATACCAGCAGAGAAGCTGCCCTTTGTGCTTTAAACGATACCCAACATCTAAGCTCTCTTGAAGTCAGTGACCAGATTTGCATGTCTCCTTGGCTAGTTTTGTGCCAGAGACAAGAAAAAAATTGTATTATGGAATATTTTAGGCAGCCAAACAGACTTCAAGCTAAAACATACACATCACCTTGTACTTACCCTGGGGATAAGACAGACCTCATCGCAAACATAAACAACGTGCTGGATTTACAGTTGTAAGTCACAACAATACATGTGATGTGACACACACTCAGATGGAAAACCATGCCATCTAAATTACATTTTTAGTTACAACCCATTTGACTGTGTTGCTTTGCAGCAGTGTGTGCAATTCCTGCTTTTTTTTGAGCAAAGCCAACTATCAGATCAAGTAATGGGAGAAGCTAAAGTGTGGCATCTAAAAGCATGCTTGATGTAGACAAAATCCATGGGGATCCTGTAATATGTGTAGCTTTATAGCTGTTGTTTGGAGTATGCTGTGATAACCAGTTGTGCTGCACTTTCTAGCAATGTATTAGTCCAAAGAGCTTCTTAAATGGCAAATTTATCTGCGTGACCCTATTTTATCACATATTTAAATCCATAGTTGTAAGATCAAAAGCATTCTAAGCCTAAACTTCCAAGCCTTGGTTATATATATATATATATATATGGTATGAACATTTCTTCTGAGTTTATAGACTAATAGTATCCTGATTAGAAGTGCAGGACAAATAATTTAATACAGCCTGCTGGCTGAAGTTGTTGCTGTTCAACTTTAAAGCACAGAACTACTGCAACTGATGGATAATTGGGGAAAAATGCCAGTATAACAGAAGGGCAAAGAATCCATTTAACAACTTAAATGAAATATAAGCTACCAGCAAAATGCTATGAAAATTCAGGATTTGGGTTGGATGTGGAAGGATTCCTTTGAAACACTTTAACATCATGGGTGAAAAGATTCATCTCAAATCAGAGTTTTCAAGCAGAAGGGAAAAAATGAGTAAAAACCTAGAAAAAAGTCAAAACAAATGTGATGCCACATGAGCCTGGGATGAAATACAGACAACAGGCAGAATAAAAAATGGTAGAATTGCACAGGGGAAAAATGAAGGTGAAAAGCTGGAATGTATAAAGGAGTCACTGATATGTTCTACCAATTAATATTAAATGGTTTCTTTTAGATGGGGGAATACCAGTGACTTCCTATGGGTGACATTTAATTTTTCTTTAAACACCTTTCCCCATTTTCCACTTTGCTCAAACTACAGGAAATGGAAAGAGAGTCTTAAGTCAGCTTTGCAATTTCTCCTTTCTGGAAAGAAAGACAGAGGAGACAAGGAACAGGGGATTGGGTCAGAGGGGTAAAATGTGATCTGAAAAATCTGGCAATCAGGTATGTGTAACAGGAAACAAACCCCTGGTGATCAGTGTACTGCATAAAGAAAACAGCTCGTGACTGATTTTATAGATTATTACTGGAAAAGTTTTAAATTGTAGTGACAAAGCTAGAAGATTATGCAATTTTGGTGATGTTTCAACATTCTTTCAGAGTCATATCTCCACTGAAAATGACACTGTGCTGATGAATTTCCTAGTAAAACCACTTCAGTCCTGTGCACAGTGTAAATACAGACTGGGTGTTGCCAAGGGCTACCGGGCTAAGAAAGCAACTAAACATGCTCTGCACCTTTAACATGTGCGTAAAACCAACACAGCTTTGGACAGTTCCAGTTCAGCAATAATCCATGGAGGCCAGTGCTGTTGTTACAAGTGCCTGTCTTCATGGCTTGGAGATGAAGCCATGCACCACTGGGCGTGATGGTGGTCAAAAAGCTCCTGAGAGATTCTGCAGGCTCTGTGGAAGCTCCCAGCTACCACCATAATGCCACCAGCAGCCCAAGGACATGGGGCAGGACCCTGAGAATCCAAGCTGCCAAAGGACTGGGAAGGCAGGCAGAGCTGTGGGGTTCCAGCAGAACGGTGCTGATCGCCTTCTCATTCTCCTAATGCACTATTTTCTGCTGATTAAATTTTCCATTGGAAAAATTCTGGCAAGCTGCTATTTCCCTCAGACCAAATCATAGTAATGAAAGTTTATAAAGTAGCCATTCATTCAATAAAAAAATATTACTCAAAGTGTAGTTCTATTTTTTCCCCTAGTACTCAACATTAACCATCCATATTCAATGCCTGTTATTATGGGAATTGTTCTGTAATGAAAACATAAATCGTCACAACATGAGTGCATTTCTACAAACAATGTAAGAGGGGGCACATTCTCAGTACCTCCTGTGGCTATAATCTGTGGTACCCATTCATATGCTGTAGTTAATGCCATACTTAATGGCTTCATGATGAAAAAAGCCCTCTAGCCTGAAGATGCATAGTGCTCTAGAGGTCTCTTTTGCAGTTTATTGTGTCCGTAAGGAAACTTGTTCTCTTTATCATCAAAAATAAAGTCATCTAATGCAGTGTGACAGATCCCTGCTCTGCCAGTCTTGATTTTGTTGAGCAAAAGCCTGAAAAAACTGAAATTTACACAGTTCAACAAAATGGGAATTCAGCGTACTGGATATATATGGAAAATTTGTTACCCCGTAGCCCGATTGATGAACAACTAGGAGTTAAATTCACCCCTGCATTAGAGTATGAGAAGCACTGCTTCTAATTTCCTTAGTGATGGAACCACTGAAAATGGCTCTCTCTGTAAGTGCAGGGGGATTGAATGAAGCCTGAATATTGCACTCACTCCATTTCTCCACTTCGTTATTCCACGTGAAATGCTGTGCTAGAAATGAGTTGCCTCCCTCAGGCAGCTGAAACAAGAAACTAAGGCTAAAGTACTAAGGGCTGTTTGGCTGCTGCCAGGCCAGGCTGAGGGCAGCTCAGCTGTGCTGCCAGCACCTCTGCTCTGTCCTGCCATGATCCGAATTCTCTCGGGTATTTTCAGCTCAGGAGGGCAGCGGTGAGCAGCAAAGACCGGCTGAGAGCAGTGAACCTTTTACTTAGCTGTGTGGTCACCAGAAATCACATCTGACTACCACAAAGTTCATAAAGAGAAAACAGCCATGGCAGCATCAGTGTGCAAGTCCCAGACACCACCTGTATCTTACTTAATTGCAGTCTTGAAGGCTGAAGTGAGACATGCAATGCCTGGCTGGAAAAAAAAAAAAATAATCAATGAAAAGTTCAAATGTGTAAGTATTGGCTTAATAAGGGGCCAGAAGGGAATACTTTCTGAACCACCCCAAAGGTAGCATGTAATGTATTTGTAAGATGTTTGCCATTTTAACTGCCTACAATATTAACAGTTTCAACATCATCGTGCTTATCGTTACTTGATACAATTTCTCCTATATGCAAAAGAATGATGCTTCAGGAAAACACTGGTGATCAGAATGTGTCTGTGTGAATGAATACATACTGAGCTTGAAGTGTGAGCTCTTTAACTTAACCTCCACAGTTGAAGATTAGTTGGCAACATACTGTATCGACCTCCCTACCCATAACCACCTTGTGGAGCTGTTAGATCAATCTCAGAGGCTTTACCCACGCCAGGAGAGACTATTGATCAACTTCATACGTTCTTCATCAGTACATAGTTTTTTAAAAAATCGTATTTTAAAGGAAAGATGTCAAAACCAAGAGAATACCATTTTATACAAAAGCCTTTAACAGGTTCTCTAGATTTAAAGTTCCATCAAATAATCTGAGTTTGTGTGAGAAGACATTGCTTTGCATTAAGACCTGTGTAAACTTCAAAGACATGAAGACACCTCTTCAAAGAGCAAAAGATTAAGGCATTTCAAATATTCTTTTAAATCTCACCCCATCCCTCATAATCTCTTGCCATGAGGCAAAAAAACACACTGCTTACAGAACATCTGCTAGAGAAGTCTTCACAGACAGCATCAACAAAGAGCAGCTAATGTTGTATGTAATAGTTCTTAAAGATGACAGGTAAGTTCATCAGCAACTGTGACAGGAGAAGGGAGGATACACCACAGGTACTAGTGTTTGTCATGCAGAACATGCAGAAGTGCTACACCATACCACAGTTACAGGATACCAAAGTAGTGGCACTGTCTTGCACGGCCCTGGTTTATCTCAGATCACAGCCCTTGGTACCTGTCAGCACCTCTGTCTGGGGCAGGACTTATTCTGCCTGCTGAGCAATGGAGAGAAGAGATGAGGGTAGGATGAGAGCTCTGCTAATTTCTTCTCCCTTTGCCCACACACCTAGCACAAGTGAGGTTGTGGTCATGCTTTTCAACAGAAAGACTGCAGAACAATCTTGCATCAGCACCAGATGGAACAGAGCTTCATTTATCACAATTTTTTGCCTCCACATCTGAAGTGGATAAAAGCAAGAAATGTGGCAATAACCAAATGAATCAGCTGTAAAAGCAGGTGAAGATGCTGGAAGAAACTGAAATGCCAAGGACGGATGACAATGCTTTGATACAGCTGAAGCAAAATCCTAATCTTCAAATCTTCATCTGAATCTTATGCCAAACTGATCTTGGGTCAAATACAGGTTCCTGGCAGCATCCATTTCACATGCTGAATACGGAGCCATACTTTAAGTGTGCCTATATTTGTGGAATTTAAACATTGTGCTGTATATATACTTTCCAGGAAGGAGCTGTTTGTGTACTACGTGTTAGCAACCAACCTTGCTATTTCAAAAATGTAATAGCCCACTTTAGGTGTTGTGTGGTTATATTCTTAATTAACCAAGTAGTGCAGGTTCACTAGTTTACCTGTGCTGATTCTCGTGTGATGCAGTTAATATTTTCCGATTTTCTGACATTCCTTTGTGATTTAGTCAAAGGCAATATGCAAATGTTCACTGAGCTACATTGACAATTGCTCTTTATGCTTTCCTGATAATGCTGCAGACTTCACTGAGCTGCAAAGAGTTGATAAAATTGCACACACTTTACTTATTGGTCCATTATTCTTTGCTAATTGAGCCACATAGTTTAGTCAAGTGTTTACAAGCTTTGCTAATAGACCTGCATACAAATTTTGTTCAATATGTTATACTAAAGAGAATGTTTACTACCTGCTGAGCTGTTGGAATCATGATAGATAATGGTTCTGAAATTGTCAACCAGTCAATAAGCACTGACAGCAGTGTAACCCGTTGAGTTGGGGAGCTTATTGCTTTTGCAATGCCCATGTAAATGATCTGGATTAACCAAAACAATGACTAGGGTGGAAAGTCAATTGGTGCCAGATGCCTAACGACTCTGGGTTTCTCTGAAATACCAGCTAAATGGTTCATTAAGCAAGAACGTAGTATTTTGCATAAAGAGAAGTAAAACAAGAAGCTTAATGGGAATCTCTGAGTTCACACGACACACTTCTTGGAAAGCTCTCCTTAAGTCAAGGACCTTCAGAGCTCCACACATCTTAAACTACCAGAAGTGAACAACTCTGAGGATGCTGGATGGTGTCCCACAGGGTGAATGTGAAATGTTTTCTGCAGGTATGGTAGCTGGATGGCAAACTGAGACAGCGTGTGATCTATCCCACTACATTGCTCCTGACTTTCCCTTACTCTCACTTGCTTTGTTTTCATCTCACAAAATTGGGAAGTACCTGCCACCAGTTCTATGGAGCCTTTGCTCCTCTCCGACCAAATACATGATAGCTAAAAAGTATTTGGTGCAGTTCCTCTTAAAGAGGTTCTTGGAAAGCGGTTTTAGAGCATGTTTGTCATTTCCCTTTATAATGGGAAGTATAACACAATCCTCTGGCAAGGCAGCACCATTCAGTTAAGAAGAAATTATCACGCTGTAACAAAAATAACTTGTAATTAAAAAAAAATATTCTACCATTATAGGAGGGTGCAGATTTTCATCTAGTAGAAAACAGAAATCCACTGACTTCCCAACTAGAGCACTACAGCAGTTAAGTGGAATCACCCACCTGAGAATATAGCCCTACAAGCCTCCATGCAGGAGGAATAAATAATGCCAATTATGAAGTTTAATTTAATTTAAAAAATGCATCAGTAATAGAGGGACTATTCAGAAAGACAACATGGAAAGTTCAGAAGAGAGAATGTATATTCAATCACTTTCTAAACTTTGCAAAATACAAGAAAAGAAGCTGATGCAAAAGGTTGTGTAACTAAATTCTTCTTCAGTGTCTCTGATCTCTCTCCATTTCACACTACCCATTTCTAACAAGGTTACCCCTCTTCATTCATTGTATGCATGAAACTTCTATAATCAGAGATTGTTCTGCAGTCAAGGAGAGAATACAGAAAATTCAAGAGGTATCTGTAGAGAGCATTAGAGATAACAGCATGGCTAAAGCATCTGCCTTAGTCAGCAGAACACTATGGGATTAAGTATTGAAAAGGACAATTCAGTCAATAATAATTATAAAACCATTGTCGTGCCAAAGAAGAGTTCAATGAGCCAAACACTGAACTAGAGTTCTCATGTCAGTTGGTGATAAAAATCTGCACCTTCCTATTAGAGATACCTGTCTCTGAGCAAAACTGCAAACAGGAAGGGTGTTCAGGCAAGCTGGCAGAAGGGACACAGTCCCCACACAGGGATGATTTCTCTGCACACCAGCACAGCAAGCAGCTCTTCTGGCTACCTAATTCAGCCTGGAAGACATTTCTAACACAGTCACTGACCTCATTGCAACCACATTGCTTTACCTAAACCAACCTAGGACTGAAATGTATTCTAAGATGAGAAACAGCATCATCTATAGCATGAAAATTCTTCCTTACAAGGATATCTCCCCCCACCAGCACAGTACTGTTCCCAGTCACAGCAGTATAGGTACTATACATACACTTTATTTGCTGCACTGTGCAGTACACCAACTAGTTACCCATCATTAGCTTCATAGGCTGCACGTGAGTAGCAGTGGGATATGTCCAGCATAAGTGCACTGGCCCTTTCAAGTTGAATCCAAAGAGAAATTTCCCAGGCAATAGTCTGGCCTAGGACAAACAGTAGCACAGGTCTCACTGCAGCCAGGAGGCTGCAGATCTGAACACTCCTGTGGCCATGGGCATCACGTTGTGTTTGTGTCTAGGAAGAAGAGCTCACTTAATGGGAAGCTCTCCCTGCTCTGAAGTACAACTGCTGGAGACCTCAAGATGAACTTGTAGCACACAGAGAGCCTCACTGTGGAATTCCTGGGGATTAGGCTCCAGTTCATTACATGGTTGACTAAGTCTGGCCATGTTATAACTTAGAACTTTAGTTTTCAAAAGGAAATTTAATATTACTCCCTTTATCTTAGTACTTTTGGAGACCCAGTCTGCTATCAATTAGCTCTCAGTCTTCCCATAGGTTTAATTAGCACACACAGTGGAACAACAGAAAGATCTCCCTGAATGCTGAAAGGCTGCTTTACAAAAGGCCAGCATGATACTATTAGGCTTTGTATCCAGGCATCCCTTTTTTAATCCATCACAAGGCTTAGAAACATGGGCAGTGGTGGCACATCTCTTGTGTCCTCACAGCACTGAAAATATTAATAATCCCAAGCACTGTAGCATGGGGCAATGACTGTGTCTGAGCTTTAATGATGTGCTGTGTCAATCTGCAGCACCGAGACATTAATAAGCCTGTCTTTCATGAGAAACAAGCCTTAGTTCTTTATAATGAATTACAGGTAGACATTTTACAGACCTGTACTAAATAAAGCTTTGTGAATTCTTCTCTGCTATTAAAAGAAATAAAAAATAAAAAATTAAGAACTATCTTAAATTAATATCTCAATTAATAATTTCCCAGTGATAAACAGGGTTTTCATGCACCCTGACCATATAATCTTTATACCTTTATTCATACCTTATCTTTCTATCTTTTGTTGTTTCACTTTTTGTTCTGTGCAAAGACTGCAGCCAACTTAGGTGCTTTAGCAGTACTTTAGTTGTTAACCAGTCTGTCCATCAAAAACTAGCACATGCTTATTTTTAAGCCATTTAAATAAGTAGCCATTAGTCACTGTAACTTTAATTACATGCTTAGAAACATTCTGCATCTAAAGCCAACAAATAATCCAATGCAATTAAAATAACTTAAGGTCTGATTAGCTACTACTGTATTACAATTATTTTTTTTTTTCTGCTGAAAATAGGGGATTGATAATGTATCATCAGAAGAGTTTATAAATTTTTGCTATTGCTAAAAAACCAACCACCACACCATGTAGAAGAAGGTCTACAAAATTTAAATTATCACATTTATTTAAACCCAAATTATTTTCATTTAATTGGAAATGTGTTCGTACAGTCTGGGCAGCCTGTGTGAATCAGTCATTAAAACTTCAAGCTTTCAGGACTGTTTATCTGCTGTCTCAGTCACCATTAAAAAAAAAAAAAAAAAGGAAGTTGAAATACATATGTAATGCCCTAGTTCTGTACTTCCATAATTGCAACTCGTTTGAATGAGATGGATCTGCTAAAACAAGATGGTTTTCTGCTAGGGCAGAGATACCCAGGCATCAGATGCCAATGGCAAGTTCCTTTTGGAGATGACTGTTCTTGGGGTGTAATTTGGGAATATGTGACTCATTCCCCACACATTAGGAGGTGGAAAAGAAATCATGTCATTTATTACATTACATGGTGCTCATCATTCTGCTAAGTAGTGTAGCAAGTAAAGCAATCTTTCCTCTCTACCTGCAGAATAAGGGATTTCTCTTATTCATTTTCCCATCATTCAGAATTTGAGAGAGAGGAGGGGGAGAGACTGATCTTTGAAAGTTAATTGAGTAGTTTAGAAGACACTGATGAAGATGGGACTTTGCCCAAAGATGCTTTTATTCATATAATGTTCAAGGGTCAGTTTTACCCTCTTACTCCGGACTGGTTATAGATTAGGTTGAAACAGTTTTGAATACCTTGAGAGCATATTTTTTCTTAAAATCTATAGCTCTTCAATATAGTTTTATATTTCAGACTGTTTAATCTCTTTTGCTTAGTGTGAGCACTTTTTTTTTTCTTAAAATTGACAAGTTACATTATATCACTTCAATACTTGTTCTACATTTGGGGATCAAATGCATAACTAAAAACCTTTGGGACAGAAGAACAAATCTGCCCCAGCTTCATTTCTAGATTTCTGATTGAACAATTTCTTTAGGTTCTGTATTAACACACACACAAATAAAATACATGCGTATAATCATCAAACTTGGTATTTATTTTCTAAAAAGGATATCTATGTTAAAAATTTTCTGTCAGTTCAAAGCTCTGAAAAACTACTTTTTAATTTTTTTTTCCCACCCTGCAAATCCTATCTCTCATTTATTAGAAATCTGAGCAAGGAAGAACTTTTCCTTAGCTCTCAAAGGAATAATTCTCCTATTGATGTCATCAGTAGCTGGAAATGGAATTCACTTATTGTCTCCCCGACACTCATATAGTAAATAATTCCTGCCCTAGCATTTTGGTGACTTGTTTTGACAGCACAGTTCTGGAAGCTGCAGCAGACATGAAGCCAGTCTTCAGCTGGCTCTTCAGCTAAAACCATTTAACCACAGAGTATTTGGATACAACAGAAACATTTGTCAGGGCTCCAGCCATACGATTTATTTTAATCTAATCAGCTTTTAATAAAGCATTGTAGAAAACTCTCTTATTTGTAGTAAGATATGTAGAAGTTATTATGTACTTGCTTTGCTTCTCTAATCAATCACGTGCTGATGACTTAGGCAAATAATCTAGTTCATAAAACAGCACATGGTGAGTTTGTGATGGGAACATCCATCAAAGCCAGGGATGGGTGATTTTTATAATTTGCTCTTGGTGGTACACTTCCCATTGCATTAAACTTTAAAGAACTTAATGGCAATCTGAATTTATTCCACATAATTCTTTTTCTCATGTAGCCAGACACATTGAAAATGATGCAGGAAAATAAGAAGCAGAAGAAATACAAGACTCTCCCAACCGCATCCCCAGGAGTTGGATCTTAAAGGGCTACAGGACACCACATGGCAGGAGGCCCAGCCTCAGTGGCCCTCACTGTGCTTTAAAAGTAAAGTTCTCTTCAGTGAGGGACAGCAGGGAAAATGGTCACTGTGAGATGCAAAAATACATTAACAAAGTGTCTGGGCAATATACATCTCCTGAAAGCTTTAAATCCTGTGTCCTGCCCTGGGAATGGTCTCAAATACTTCAGGGTTTCCCTTCTTGTGGTCTTCTGGGGTGGCCTTTCACTACTGCTGAAACACTGTCACCAGCCAAATAGCTTATTGTTTGGGTTTCCAGAAAGTTATGACTCAATTACAGTAAAACAGTGTGTCATTATTCCCCTCATATATGCATAAAGATTAGTTCTTAAAACTCAAAGGTAAATTGAATTGGTTTCTTTGAGTTTTTGTTTGTTATTCTGCAATAATATTTATGTCCACTACCAGAGTCAAGTAATGAAAATGTCAGGGAATATAAGGCAGTGTGTGCCTGGCTTACTGAGTGCCTCAAATATAATACACTAAATGCAGTGCCCTTGTAATGGCTAAATGTATTTTCTAATTTTCATGATGACTTGCCACTCTAAACACTGCATTTCAGCAGTTTATATTACTAAATCCATCCTCTCAATCTTTTTAAGCAAGACTTGCTACAGTCACAGTGGCAACAGGCAATCTACTGCTATTTTCCCCCATGTTCTTCTAAGCACCCAGGCTCCAAATCTTGTTCTCTATTCATAAGTATATTACAAATTTCTGCAATAGAAGCATAAATCATCTTCACTCGGTAACATCAAGTCATTCAGCAGTGGCAGCAATAAAAAGGAAACCACAGAGACAGATGTTGAGTGGTGTGTTGATATAGTGGTAGTGACCAGCTCTGGGCAGTGATAAAGTCTGTGGTTCCCCCACTTGTCTCTCTAGGTTCTTGCCCAGACTTTGCACAAAGGCTTTCTCATGCTGGAGGAACACAGCTTTATAACATGAGCCAGATTTCTGGTGAGGCTGCCAAAAAAACCTGCAGCCTGGCATAGGACAGCTTTGTTCACCTCAAGTCCATGGCAGTTGTAGTGGTCTTTACCAGCTGAGGGGAACATGCAGGGTTTCCCACTGTCCCTGAGCTCTGTACAGGCAGGGGTTGCTGGGAGTCTGCAGAGCATGGAAACTAAACACCTCCTGAGTCCCCTGCCAGCCTTGTCCTGTAGCTGAGATGGATACGTTATCACAGAATGGTGGGGGTTGGAAGGGACCTCTGGAGATTATTGAGTCCAACCCTCCTGCCAGAGCAGGAACAGCACAGAATCTAGGGCAGGTCAGACAGAAAGCATCCAGATGGGTCTTGAAAGTCTCCAGAGGAGATGACTAAACAACCTCTCTGGGCAGCCTATTCCAGTGCTCCATAGCCCTAACAGTAAAGAAGTTTTTCCTCATGTTGAGGAAGTTATCTGTGGTATGGCAAGTGTTTCCCAAATAAACCCCTCTGAATCCTTAATGCAGACATACATCGGTGAAAGGGAGCCAGCTTCTGTTCACAATCACATCAGGCATTTCTAAGCAAGCCTTGCTGGAAGGCAGACCCACTAGATACCATGCTGAATAGCTGCCACAGCTATGCATTTTAGGTTGATGCCTTAGAGAAATAACCAGTGGGACACCTAGATCATCTGGTGGCTCTGTGTGCTTCACAGCTAGAAAATACGATTTATTTGTAATTTAATAAAATTTGATCTGGTAGGCATTAAACCACACCAAATATATACCTTCACAGTGTCACTTTTACAGCTGCTTTATAATGCTTAGTTTGCTGCAGGAACTGCAACACGGCACAGGGAAATGGCAATAAATATGTGCATCAAATGTTCTTTCAAATCCCCAGCAGAAGAATCGTTAACAATTACCTTGTGTCTCTGCATTCCTTCGATCTCTGACCAGTCACATGTCAGCTGCAATAAACTAGGAAAGAAATTTTCCTCGTTTGCTATTCTGTATAGTCAATTGTAGGAGTATAAAGTTACTGGTTCAGAACAATAGCAGTTTATGTTGTATTTGCATCAATCATTACCCAACAGACACAACAACAAAGAGTGCAGCCCTGAGACTCCATGTCTAGTGGTAGAAGATTTCACTCCCCTTGTTGGAAAGAGAAACCAGAGGAAAACATTTTTTGAACAGAAATCCAATTACATGCCCCGAAAATGAAGCTTGCAGTCAAATATTTGTGCATGCTCATCTCTGCAAGTACTTGGGTTGGAGTGGAAGTCAAATAAAAAACTGGTAATATGGGTCTCATCAAGTTCTATGACCACAGAAACATCTAAATTAGAATGCTTTAGCATTATATATAACACTATATATATATCATTATTATAACTAATGCAAAGACAAAACCCAGGAAGATCTAGTCTACTAGGTGCAGTACCGAACAAGACAACCTGTGGCAGATCTGACTGTACTAAAACCCTTTGGTGGGACTGACTTTGAACTTGACACTCTTTGAACTACAGCTCCTGCTGCAGGGTACAGAGCAACCCACACGTTCTCTGTCATTCCTTGGGTTTATTCATGAATAGTTTGGCTGGTATCCCAAGCCTGCATTGTTGAATATATTTTAATTTACTGTCATATTTAATCAGTCAGCATGTGCATAACACATCCATCAAAAGGCCATAACTTCTAGAGAAAAAATGCAAACATACAACAGCTTGCTAATAGGATCATAAGTTTTCTCCAATTACAAAATGAAAATGTGGGAACATGGGAAATACTGAGCTGTCACTTACAGTCTCTACATAATTGTCATGTGGTAAGATGAAGATCAATAGCTCAGGGCTGAAACAAGCCACTGCAAATTTAAGCATCGTTATAGAGGAGGTGGAAAGGCAGCTGCTTTTGGCTAGACCTCAGCCTGTCCTGACACCAGGATTGTGCTGCAGCCTGCAGAAGGAGGTCTGCTGGGACATGAGACCTGCAGGCAGCTCAAGGCTGAGCAAAAACTGGACCACACTCAGTGGATCACTTGTGGAGATGTCTATCACTACACAACCTCTGACAGATGCAATGTGATTGTGGAGAATGGCAGGATTAGGAGACTGAGACCTGATTCACTGAGGGAGCCTGTGATACGAGAGAGAATCAAACCAGAGCCTCCTACAACTGTTAAACACACTTTTGGTGTTGGAAGAAAAAGAATCAACTCCGCTCAGGGAGGAAAGGCCAGGACAAGCACAGTGGGGAGTAAGCAGAGAAAATACCCTAAACTGTGTCCGTGTTTTGGCAGATGGATGAACAGTTCTTCACACATTTTTTACAGGGTAATTTCTATTTTTCCTTTGTCTCACCCAGTTCCTTCCCTTGCTGGGCTATGAAGTAATCCTGAATCTCCTGAGTGCTCTAGGTCTGCATGCTAACTAACTACCATGTCACCTGAAGCACAAAATACCTACACCCTTTTTCTTTCTACAGCAACAGGCCAAGTCTTTACACTGTTCCATGTTGGAGACACAGGCAGCATTAGGCTGGGTGGCTGTTTCTGTGTTTTACAGAAAATAAAATGAAAGGTCACCAGGCACAATGAAGTGAGGAGCAGCCTTGTTTTCATCTGTCAAACTCTCTTCACAGAAATACTATTTTAAACCTGACCCAGGCAGTTGAAAGAAACTGTCACCATCAGGATTAAGGATTTTCCCAGGTCAGAGACCTGCCCTGCTTAACAAGAGAAAGCACTTTTCTACTGACAGAAATCAAACTTTAGGA
Source organism: Chaetura pelagica (assembly GCF_000747805.2). Taxonomy (NCBI): domain Eukaryota; kingdom Metazoa; phylum Chordata; class Aves; order Apodiformes; family Apodidae; genus Chaetura; species Chaetura pelagica. The sequence continues at coordinate 2,124,455 of NW_009954140.1, read as the reverse complement.
ATCTGAAGCGTGGTCTGCAGCATTTATGGCCCTGTACTTAACAAAGCTGCTGGGCAAACCAAGCATCCTTTGAAGCAACTTGGGAGGTTCATCAGTTTTTGCTGAGGGTAAGAAGTGACATTACACAGATTCTGTCCCCAGATTCAGAGCTGTTGGGATGCAGCTTGTTGGCTCTCTGATTCTTGTTCTTCTTGGGTTTGGGTTGTTGGGTTTTTATACTGTGCATCTGACCCACTTTCTTGTTCTGGACAATTTCTTCCTCTCTTGTTCTGAAACTCCACTGTAAGTAGCAGAGGAGCCTGCTGTCTTGACACTTGTAATCATCCCGGCTTATGCACTTGCTTTTCAGTATGCAGAGCTATTCATGCCCTTGGCACAATGAATGCAGTTTTATTCATGCAGCTTAAGTGTTTCTGAATGACAAAAGCATACTTTAAGCAGAGTTGTTTTCCTATTTGATTCTTCCCCCGCAGACACAGCTCTCATTAGTTTGAGACTGGGGACAAGGGGCTCATTGCTCAAGTACATCACCTGGAGTTCCTGCTGCTCAGAGATGCCTTTTGCTCATCACCCCTGTCCTGGCTTTTCCTAGCAAGCCCAGATCACACAGTGGCAGGGTGCTGCCCCATGCTGCTCTGCCACTCTCCTTTTAACCCTTGCCTTTCCTGTTACACCACAGACACTCAATTGTGTATCTGACTGGCCCATCTACAGGGCACTGGATAGGAAAATGTCAATTTGCTGTAGGAGTTAAATTAGAGCCAGACAGACCCAGTCTGTGCTGCTTAACCAGAAGCAAAGACAAGCAAGGAGCACTGTCACCCCAGGGGGACTTCAACATCCCTCTCCACTGCAAATCCTTTTTAAACCAACACTTTAGGGGATTAGTATAGGGGAGAATTTGGCTAAATCTGTATAATCCAAGACTAGCAGATGAATCACATCATACATTGCAGGTGAAAGATTTTACCCTGTTTGAAGGAATCTCCAAGAGGTGCCTACCAGCACAGCCTAGACCTGCTGGCTGCCTTCAGACACTCTGCAGATGCAGCCAAGAGAGGTGCCTCTGCAACAGGGTTTTGCACTATCAGGCACACAGCTACCAAGAGCTACATAAAGCACAACCCATCTTTTCCAATATTCAATCAGACATGCTTGAAAGGAAAGCTTTATTATCTCAATTTCTTCATTGTGCCAGTGAAACTTACTGGAAAAATGTGTCACTGAACTCGGAGGTGGACAAAAACAGTATTTGGCCTATTGTTTAAGTATTTTGGATTCTGAACAAATTTATATTAATAGTTTGGACACAGTTTTGGAATGTTATTTTTATCTTAGGTCAGTTTAATTTATCAGGCAACAAAGCAATTGCTTTCAGATTTACCACAGTACTTAGCACTGTCAGTTTAAGTTATAGTTGTGCTGGCTGTGTCAGAAAAATATTATTCCAACCATGCTCTAAAATAAATATAATACTCTTTTCTCTTGTGATAGTAAATGTTTTGCTAGCATAGCAACAAGGATTTCAGTTGAAGATGTGAACTTGTATTCACATTTTCAAGAGGCAATATATTCATAGGCCATAGAAATGCTCCTGGTTGCTTTCAGTTCCCATTATTCCAAAGTAGAGTGACATGGTACAGCTTGTAAAAAATCACACTTTACATTGTCTGACAGATGAGCTGAAATAAGCAGTGATGACTAGATTGATTTTCATTGAAAACCCCACACTTCCAAAGCTTTCAAAGCTTCCAATTGTTCTCACAATTGTTCAGGAATTTACCTCTGAAAGAACATTTCTTGCCCACGGATCATAAACATTTAAAGGAAGAAGTAAGCACAACCTATTAGCAGTTTTCAATATTTATGACTTCTCAAGTTTTATAGTGTATATCCTAAAATTTGCATAGTGATTTATCTAGCTCTTCTTTTTTTCACTTCTCATTTTGGCCAATCAGGCATAGGTTCCTCTAACAGCAGAGGCACAACAATGTCTTCAACAGCAACTGACAATTTATTCAGACCATCTCCCTGGCTCTCAGGTCACAAGAGCTTGTTCTTCCTCTGCTCTGAGATAGAAATGTTCACTTTAAAGCTCAGACTTCTTTAAGGAAATGAAAAGAGAATCTGAAAGTATGTGGCTATTTCAAACCACAAATCACTCAGGAAACGTCCATCTTGGTCAATCAATTTATCTTAAACAAGGTGGCTTGAAAGAAAGAAGGGTGAAGTGGAAGGCCTGAATTTAAGATCCAAAAGTGTATTTTTTTCCAGTAAAACAGTCTATAAATAGCTCATTGTGTTCAGGTCTCTTTCCTTGAGGCAACATCAGGTTTTCTGTACTTCTTAAGTAATTTTTTAGATGTCTTTTTACATTAATTAGTTTTGCCTTCAAGCTCCATTTAAAAATATAGGGCTAAAGAGCAGCACAAGAAACATCAATGTATTGTTTATTTTAATTTCTGCTTTTTGTTGAAAAAGGTCTGTAAAATTCTAACTGATGAAAGAACTCCCCTAAAAAATGGAATTAAGCTTCCAGCCATTTTTTTTAATCAAAAATTTTGTGGTCCAAAAAAAAGAAAAAGTAATCTAGTTGCAATTTTAAAGCTCTTTCCACTAACCACAAATCCATTCTCTGTAAGTCAACTGAGCAATAAAGCCAAAGCAATATTTAGTTACTGGGGAAATATGAGACCCTGCTCATAATGTTCTTCCCTGTCATTTTTGGAGTAGCAAAATGATTTCACACATTTTTTTTCTCCTTTCTTTAACCCAAGAATGACTGTCACAGTTTCCTTCCAGTCCACATGACACTGCTTTATTTTATTTTCCTATCTAGCAGCAGAAACAGATGTTCATATTCCAGATTGCAGAATAGCCCCATTTCTCTTTTGGATTCTCTGTATTTATATTCTGCCCACAGCATGAGACAGACCAAAGTATACTGATAACTCTGCTGTTCAAGTTTCAGTGTATTCAGATATAATTTTAATAAATGGATAGACTGGGAAAGAAGTCAGGAATATTTATTCCCTTCAAATGAAGGAGGAGCAGAAATTTAGTAACAGATCCTCAGGAAATGCATCACTCAACTTCTTCCCACATGCAAATATAGTTTTGAGATTTTTTTGGTACCAGATCTTCCTCAAACTGATGTGAAGCACAATTGGTATTTGTAGCTACATCACACTAAACTGAACAGCTCCGAGGCAGCAGAACAGGTTCTTCTGATGGCAATAGTACAAATAAGACATATAAAAATTATTCTCACCATATAGAGCTTACCTACTTAGCATAAAAGGTGCTGGGAGAAGAGAATTAAAACCAGCAGCAAGATAAGATTCAGCACCACGATAGCTGTAAGATAAGGTCAGCATCTCTGAAACTTATAAGCTATAGTGATAATGTTTATGTGAACAATGCTATTCTTCAACAGTTGTCTAAAGCAGTTTTGTGATCAGAGATTATTCAGGTCTCCTAATATACTTCATCTATCAACTCTACCTCCTCAGCCCTGGGTAGAAGGCTCCAGCAGAGCCTGAGGCTGTTGTTTGGCTACAGGCAGAAGAAAATAAACATAATCAGTCTGGAAAGGGATGAAAAATTATACACCCATACATTTTGGTTTTGTGTATTTTCTAAATGCACAAGTAATATTGTCTTTAAACACTGGTACTGCTGCCATCACAACAGCTGCATCATCTGTACATGAGAAACCAAGGCTCTGCTGCTTTGTGAAGCCAAGGAGAACATTGTTTTGACTGTGCAAGCTTATGCAATATAAAACCAAAAAAGTGTTTGATTTAAAGGCTGGAGAATGTGGAGTGTACTGGAAGAACCACAGCAAGCCATTTGTAGGGCACATGAAGTTTGTTCAGTTTTGCATGGAGACATCCCCTGTGTCTCATTTCAAAATCAAAGCAAGGTAGAAACCTGACAAACTGGATCAATAGAGACTGTATTGCTAACGACAATATCATTAGCTACAACCCCATCAGAGGAAAGGTTTGATCAGCAACCGATGTGTTTCTTCCTATCACCTCTGAGGACAGAGGGGAGCAGGTGAAGATGTTGGTCTGTATTCAGATGGCGTCATTATCTTGGAACATCTGCCAGCATCAATTCAGTTAAGCTGTTGTGCTTTGGTTTATCTGTGCAAAAATTAACATCACCACTTTGATAGCACAGGGTCAGACACACTGATCTGAAACTGTCAAGGGAAAAAAAGTGTAATGGCTGTGACAGAACAGATTCTGATTTACTTTGGTACAAGAGCTGACTCAAGGCTGGAAAATATCATATTATTGAACAAAATATTTCAATATATTCTGCTACCAGATTAAGATTTGCTGTGTCACAGATGAGGAATCACAGCTAATTCTTGAGAGAAGATCAGAGGCTTTTCAATATCTCACAACAGAACTAAACAACTACACATTAATTAAGGCCTGGAAGGGAGAATATTGTCCTAATTTAAATTGTGGAAGAACATCAGAACCTGAAATGGCAGTAAATGGGACAGGATACAGCTCTCATAAACAAATCTGTAAGACATTTAATGCCTAAACATGTGAAAGACCCTTTAGGTTCCATTTCAGAAGGAAGGGAGAGTTTCCTCACAAGAGAAGGGAAATTGGAGAAGCTAAATACTCAGCAGTGCTCCTGCTAACATCTGAGTTCGCTTCTTCCTGACCACCCAAATATTCTTTCACTAATCATCTTGAGCAGGATCACCAGAAAAGGTAGCCTGGATGCAGGTCAGAAATAAACCAAAAATTCCTATCTCACTAGTGATGCTTGGCTTTGGAGACTGAGACAAAAGATGCTAAACAAGTGGAAGTTGTTATTGTTCTCATTTTTCTTTCTTCCCCTTTGCTGTTGTGCTATGAAAAGCTGACAGCTGAAATACTGACTCTTAATAAGAAAGAGAATATTCAGTCATTTAGGAGTACAGAAAAACTGTAGAACAAAACATGTCTAGAGTTGTTAGAGTCAGTGTAAAACACATAGCATATGATGCAGTGTAAATATCAGAGCCCTAATGCACAAAATTATAATTTCCCTCACTTAAATGTTAATCAATCCATAGTAGTATGAAATTAGTATTTTAGAAAACCTTCAGTTGATGTATTTTTACAATGAGCCTCCATTAGCTTAGGAATTAAATTAACACACGTGGCATCACACAAGATAGTTGGGGCTTTGGAACGGGCATATTTATACCAGAATACATTCTGGATACTACCTGGGAATTACAGAAAGGAAGGAAAAGAATGACTAATCTTATATGCAAAAAATCAAGAAGATCAATATATAAACCCATATATATATTATACAAAAATCTAAACATCTTGAAATATGGAAAGATTCTGGAAAGTGACAAGTGTCACTTTGAAAGTGCCAAAGCAAAAGGACCTGAGCAGGTGAGGAGATTGTAATGTGTACTTATCAGAAAAGAACAAATATTCCTCCTGTACACTTTTCAGTGATTATCTTTAAAACCCCAACTTTAGGAGAGAGAGGAGAAAGGCATTATTAGGATACAGAATAGTTATTGCTCCCAAAATCATAGGTTGTTTTTGTTTTGTTTCCCTCCTCCCCATGTGTGTCATATATAAGGAAGAGATCAAAACATCTGTCTCTAGAACAGAAAGCACAACATGCCTACACTCAAGGGCAGCTCAAAACATATTCCCCACTCAGAAGAAATATTGCAATAAGCCAAGAATAAAATGTCCTTGATACTATTTCCTCAGCAAGGGTTTCTGTGTTTTGGATACATAATGAAACCATATGGCATCCTTAGCTCATTTAAGATTTAAATCACATATATAGCTGATTTACAAAACCTGTTGCACACAAAATGGGAATATCTAGATGACTTATATTTTTTATTTCAAAATGTAGATATATTTATGTGTGTTTTCCCAAGCCTACAGCAGAGCTCATTTTACCAGTTTATCAACATGCTCACTTAAAGTTTAATTTTAAAATTCCTATAAAACTTCTAACAAGCCATTATCAAGGTTTTTTTCCAGTGGATGTAAAATGTCATAGTCCAATAAAACTAAGCAGGGAAATTCTTAGTCTAATGACATCAAAGGGAAAGTTCAGACCTTTAGTTTCACACTGTTTCTCCATTAAAAGATTTACAAGTCCCATATAAAAGAAGTGACAGCAAATTTATTTGGAACTAAAATTTGATCTAAGTCAGCAGAAAGATCCTGGTGGGTATTGCCCCCCAGGTTCCATTTAGCTATTAGGGGGAAAAAAATAAAAAAATCTATGTTAAACAGCTGAGGACTAGTAGAGGACACACAAGTAAAAACCCTTTTCTCCAGAGTGAGATGACATGGTGCAGTGTTTAGATGCAATGTCTTACTGAAGGCAGCAGTGCTGCACAGGCTTAGCTGAGGGCTTTGCAGATGTCACCTCTTGTGGTCTGTATGGACAGAGCTTTGCTGCACTGGCAACACCCAGGAGGAACAATTAGCAATGGCAAAACACAGATCAAAACAAAGATCTCTTTTTCCTTTGAAAATAAAGGTGATTTATGGTATTCGCCATCATGCTAGCAAGTTGAAAAACCTCCTGAACCAGTAGCACTGCAAGTTACAAACTTATCTGCAAGGCTATCGCAAGGTTACCTTGGTGACCTCAACATCTTGCCCTGACTCCCCCATCCTCTCCCATCTGATTTTGTTTTGGGTGCAATGAAGGTGACTGCCAGCTAAAGACAGTCTTCTGAAGTGCACATTATGCTCTTGAAAATATAATTGGAAAATTATTGTGCCCCAAAGATTGCCTGCTCAATTAGAGCTCTGTAAGTTGTGGGTTCAGATAGGGGCTCTTGCTTGGTAAGGGCAGCACTTCAAGTAGCTCAAAACAACGGTTCTTACCCTCGTATAGCCCCACTCACTGCTGTAGCACACTTCTTCCCTGGCTTCCCTCCTCCTTTGGCAGCCCAGGAAACTGCTTGCACTCACTCCAAATGACCAGGACAAAAACTAGAAAGGTAGTTTATAAAAGCCTTCAGCAG
>NW_009954140.1:2102075-2117199 GCF_000747805.2 Chaetura pelagica | reverse complement strand
GCAGGACATTGGAAAATTTAGACCAAATGCTTCTGAGTCACTGGATGGTGACAGAGGGACACCAACAGAACAACAGGTGATCCCAGTTAAAAAATGATATTTCTAATAGTTATGTCAGAAAATCACACCCTAAGAACAAAATATTTCAGAGTTTTTCCTTGTGGTAATGCTCCCTTCTGAGGGAACCTTCCCAGAGTGAATTTTATGGGACAGCACTCGTGCTACTAACGTGTACAAACAGCCTTGTGACTGATGCTTTGAATAATTAAATCCAACTGATCTGCTGGGTGTGAATCAAGTCAAAGACATTTCCCAAACTCATCAGAGAAGAAGCAAGCAAGATTTCACCTGACTGGCTAGAGAAACAGGGACTATTGTGGGGAGTAGCTCCCCTTACTATTTCAGATTTCTGCAGGCAGACACCAAAGCAGTGCACAAAAGCTCAGGTAATCACAAAATCAATAACTAAAACACACTGCAGTTCAAGGATTACTTCAGAACAAAACTGAATTCAGAAGGTTGCAGGCCTAATGTATTTATTATACTATAATAAAAATTAAGTCTACTGTTTATAACAGAAAGTAATAGGATTTCTCCTGGTTTAGGACCTTGAGATAACTTCTGTTGAATAAACTACTATGTAAAACTGCTATATTGTAAGGAAAGTATGATATTATGCTAAAAAACAATTCTATTTTATGGGTTTAAAAAAAATAATCTCAAGATAAACAAATACTGGTATTCATAAGCCAGTAAAAAAATTCTTATTTTAGTATGAGTATCTTCTATAATATATTGTGGCAACTTATGGTATCTTACTGTTTTTGTGTGCGTGATTTGCTAAATGCTATTCTAAGACTATAAAAATGTATGCAAATCTAAAGTATAGAGGTGCAAATAGTTCTCAAGAGGATTGAACTGAACAGCAATTTCAACCTGAATTTTACTCTGCAAGTTTCAGATTCTTGTACAAAAGCGGGTTCATGACATTCCATTGTTAGAGCTCTCCAACGCAGACAAAAGAGCAAATATTCATATTTACATTTCCAAAACATAGCATGCATGTTCATCTTGACAACAAATAAAGTCAGAGAGCTGTGGCAAAAATCAATCTTTCAACCAGAAACTCATATGAAATTTTCAACTGTGGAGGACAGTTCCTTTATGTGTACATCACTACTTTCTAACATAAGAAAGCAGAGGTCAGCAGTGAGGGAAACAGAACTGGGGGGGAGGTCTACTTTTTTAATCCTTATTTATTAGCAGTTATTCCCTAGAGAATCCAAGCACAGGACTAACAGGCATGGGAGAGAATAACACTGGAGAAAGTCCACTCTGGATCTCAAATTCCAGGAGATGACAAATTTCCTCAGTCAAGTAGGAGCACAGCTAAGCAAAGACCTTCAGAAGTGGTGTGGAAACACAGAACATCACTTCCTTTTCTTTGAGGCAAACATACAAGTTCCACTGACACTGGAAACAATGGCCCAAAGCCCTTCAGCTAGAGGAAAGTACATCAAAGTCATTGCCACAGCTACCAAATGCACCTGAACCTCAGTGTAGGTGACAATTTTTAGGACCTGCTGAATGTTTGTGGCAGAAGAGCTCTGAACTTTCAGGTACACTATGGCCTCACCACAGTATTCACACAGTGAATCATCACAGAGATAACAGCTGCCCATGCCTTCAACTTCAGACTTCTTCCATAGACAATTATTTCCGAAGCAATTCTGTGACAATTTCTATCTTCTTCATTGAAAGAAGTCTACTGTAAACCCATGTTCTAGATAAATGTTTCAAGGAAAAGGCAAGAAGCACAGAAAGGTTTTCTGTGCCTTGGCCATTGTTGAATGATGTTATAAAACTAAAAACATGTACAAGAACTTACAGTTTGAGTCATTAATATTTTGAAACTAACATGTCTTGTTGGGAAATCAATGCAGCAATACCCAAACATCACGTACAGTGGACTGAAAAAAACATCTAAATAATATGATAAACTTAAAGAAAACCAATGGAGTGTTCAAACATGACAATAAAAGACTAAATAGAAGAACTACGTGGAGGACAAGCTATCCACCTACAAAGTGTTAAGCACCATCCATTGTTCCTATTTCCTACATAATTACCACCAGTGAAATACTCACTATTTGAAATAACATGTAACACAACAAATAGCACAACAGGGTGAAAAAAACATCTAAATAATATGATAAACTTAAAGAAAACCAATGGAGTGTTCAAACATGACAATAAAAGACTAAATAGAAGAACTACGTGGAGGACAAGCTATCCACCTACAAAGTGTTAAGCACCATCCATTGTTCCTATTTCCTACATAATTACCACCAGTGAAATACTCACTATTTGAAATAACATGTAACACAACAAATAGCACAACAGGGAGTAAGTCTGGAGAGAAAATCTGCCAAACACCGGAGAAGAACATTGATAAAATAGCCTACATTGATTATTCTATACATGGGGGAAAAAAGAAAGACCATCATATCTGCAGGAGCTGAGGATGAGAAGAAATGGAAAGGAAAATAACAAATTGATATCCCTAAAACATTTTTAGAAGTCATAAAGCATTTTTAACTGTAGTTAAATCAGTGATGACTATGTATGGACAAACAAAACTATTCTTTGCATAAGAGTTCAGAGAAATTAAGTGAATGCTTCACGGTACTGAGAGAGCAGGGCTGAGTCTGACACTTGGGGTGTGAGAAGTTGCTCCACCTTTACTCTGCATGTGAACTGGCATCGTTTTGATTCCCCCTGTGCTCGACTTTATCACCACATTGACTTCAGCTGGACAGAAAGGAAACTCTTACACCAGCCTATATATTTACGCAGCAAGAACAGGCTCAGGTTTTTATTTTATATCTTATTTTCTCTAATTGTATTTGATAATGTCTGTGACATAACTAAGTTCAATTTACAGTTTCACAGAATTTCACCAAAAGAATCACAAAAAATGTTTTCCTTATGGAAGATCTGAAAAGACACGTTTTTGAATAGGGCAAAACCTTGCAAAGTCTTCCAATATTTTTGCTTTGCTAATTTAAATAAAGAGTCATGCCAAAGAACACTCTATGGGCCATTACATTGGTTGAGTCATATTTGTGAGCCATCAGCCTGGGTTTTATTTTTAACATCAATATTTTGTGGTTTGATTTTTCTTTTCTTCTACACAATTTGAGCCAGCAAAGCCATTATTGCAATCCTTGGAACCACACAACTGTGAAATCTGTCTCACTGAAAGGAGAATCAGACCTAATATATTTTCATTTATTTTAATATATGCCATGTGGGAAAGGCAGAATTTAAACTTAGAGTTTAATATGCAAAGCAGGGAACAAACTTTACATTTGAAACTTTCGCTTTTTTTATATTGTTCAATGAATTTGTCCTGGAGCTTCATCCAGTGTAAATACTAAAAGCTAGAGTAATTTGGTCTGAGCAATGGCTCATTTCATTTCACTCTGTATTGAAACACATACTCTGCTACCTTGTGTGACCCAGCTGATAAGCTAGGAATTGGTGGCTGTCACAGCTGGCAGGCACATTTGCACCTCTGAAATTAGACATACTGATCAGGTAATATTTTCTAATGAAAGCAAACCCAGGTTAATTCTGTTGATTGTTTAATACAACTGCGAGACACACAGGTTCATTTCCAGAGCCCTTTGTGGGCTTCCAGTGCACAGTGGGTGTGCCAGAGGCTGGGTTCAGGACAGATCTACTATTTCTATTTTCATTTGGTGGTGGTGGATCATGAATCAGAGATCCCTCACTTAACTCTGTTACCTTTGATTGGGTTCACCAGGGATTGGCCCCATCTGCCCAGGTATCTACATATAAAGCTATGAAACTTGCAAGCCTCATAATGGATCAAAATAGCTGCAGATAAAATTTGTCTCAAAGCTTACTTAAGTCCAGAGGAATCATTCCAGTGGTTTTCAAGTTACTTTGGAGCTGACTCAGGGTGAATGATCATATTTATTTACAACAAGAAGCAAAGGAGATTTTGTTAAAGCTCACACCTAAAGAAGTGGGTGGGTAGGTAGAATATTTCTAGTTCAAGCACCAGGAATTACTACAGACAGTTTCAGTACACATTAATCTGAACTCTATATTACCACATTATTTGTTAAAATGATGTATCTCAATGAATAATGTACAGAACTAACACAGGAACTTTGCCTGTTTTAGTTTGAAAACAAACTGCTGTAAACCAGAGTAACAGTTTGGACTTAATTCTTGTAAAGAAAGTAATAAAAATCCTACACAGTGGCAGAGACATTTAAAAGAGGAAACTATCTCCTTTCTTACAGGTTTGGTACTTTTGGCAACCCTTCCCTCTGGAGTCAGTACTAATACAGGAACATTGCAGAAGGAATAATTGAGACTATAACTCTTCCTCGAGGCTTTAGCACAACACTCTAGATGGACAAAAAGAACGACCTGGATATGATGAACAAAATGCCCATAGAAGTTGTTCTGGCTGTTGTAAGAGATTATGTCGTTTCATACAACCGACATTTAAGATTTGGGACAAATCCTCATTCAGTACTTTTCCTTACTTTGATGGAACTGCTCCATTTTTTCACTAGACAGAGATTTGTTAACAAGGAATTGTAAAGGAAGTTTTGACTTTTCTAGTTTATCTTCTAGATAGAAACTAAATACAAGCCTGAAACCAAGTCCCATTAAAGGAGTCATTAATCTATTTCTGGCATATTAAATTCCTTCAGTTTTTCTCGACTACCATTTAATCTGGGATTAAAGAAATTGTTCCTCAAGTCATTGCATCTGCAATGCAAGAAAGAATTAGATGCTGAATTCCTGATATGGTTCATTTACTCCCAGTTGACTCCTTATTCAACAATATTTCCCCCCTGCAGCTTCAGAGCATTTTTGTCTATGGCAGCCACATAGTCCTTAACATCTATAATTTGCCAAAAAAGCACATGCAGGAAAGTTGCAGTCCATGGAAAAAAAATCCAAGCTGAGTAGGCAAGTTTTGCAACTACTACATAACAGTATTTCCTCTCTATTCACTCAACCCATTCTTTTAGATGTTTTAAAGCTGCATTAAGAGAAGGGGAGTGATGGAACTCTCATAAGCTTGGAAAAGACAAATGTAATGAGATCCATTTTAGAGCCAGATAAAAAAAAACCTGTAAAGCCACTCCTCAGAGCATCAGAGAAGTGTAATCTGGAGTAGCATCACTGCTCTGGCAAGATCAGACTGGGTCAGCTTCATGAATGGATCATCAGTAGCTTATTTCTGCATAAAACATTTAAGAGGATTGTCGTGGTTAGGGGGTGTCACACCTTAAAACTTCACATCAACCAGAAAGAATTCAACTTGTTAAAAAGATGCCCAAAATGTATGTGGCAGGAATCAGCAATGCTGGAGTCAGCAGTAATTTTGAAAACTTTTGAACTTTATGAAGGAAAGCAATGTAGTATATTTTAGTGCATCTTCACAGCTTTTGGCAGTTACATCTACAGCTGTCTGTACATTATTTTATCAATTATTAACATAGAACATCAACAATCCCCTTTGAGAGTGATTTCTGGGCTTTTATTTCAAATGACATGACTGATATTTTGGCATTTTGTTGCCTCAGGGCTCATAAAACCTCTCAGCTTGTTCATCATCTTCTCACTGACTAGAAATCTCTATTTATACTAAACCCATAGCATGCTACTCAAGTTTAAGAAAGTTTTAGTGAGTATTTAGGAACAGTTTTTATTGATGTGACCAAAATGGCTTCAGTATTAACTGGAAATTCTACAGGACCTCAAGGTAACACGGAGCTCCTAATAGTCTACTTAGTAAATCTATTTCAAACCAAAACTGCTTGTTGTAGATAAGCTGATCAAGTATGGGTTTGGTGATCAGGTAGTGAGATGGATCAGGAACTGGTTGAAAGGAAGGAGCCAGAGAGTTGTAGTCAATGGGGCAGAATCTGGTTGGAGGTGTGTGACTAGTGGAGTCCCACAGGGGTCGGTACTGGGACCGGTGTTGTTCAACATCTTCATCAGCGACCTGGATGAGGGTATAGAATGTACCCTCAGCAAGTTTGCTGATGACACTAAGCTGGGAGGAGTGGCTGACACACCAGAAGGCTGTGCTGCCATTCAGAGAGACTTAGATAGGCTGGAGAGTTGGGCGGGGAGAAACATGATGAAATTCAACAAGGGGAAGTGTAGAGTTTTGCATTTGGGGAAGAACACCACCATATCCCAGTACAGGTTGGGGGCTGAACTGCTGGAGAGTAGTGTAGGTGAAAGAGACCTGGGGGTCCTGGTAGACAGGAGGATGACCATGAGCCAGCAATGTGCCCTTGTGGCCAAGAAGGCCAATGGCATCCTGGGGTGCATTAGAAAGGGTGTGGTTAGTAGGTCAAGAGAGGTTCTCCCCCCCCTCTATTCTGCATTGGTGAGGCCGCATCTGGAGTATTGTGTCCAGTTCTGGGCCCCTCAGTTCAAGAAGAACAGGGAAGTGCTCGAAAGAGTCCAGCGCAGAGCTACAGAGATGATTAAGGGAGTGGAACATCTCCCTTATGAGGAAGGGCTGAGGGAGCTGGGTCTCTTTAGCTTGGAGAAAAGAAGACTGAGGGGTGACCTCATCAATGTTTACAAATATGTAAGGGGTGAGTGTCAGGGGGATGGAGTTAGGCTTTTCTCAGTGATGACCAGTGATAGGACAAGGGGTAATGGGTGTAAATTGGAGCATAGGAGGTTCAAGGTGAATATCCGAAAAAAATTGTTTACTGTGAGAGTGACAGAGCCCTGGGACAGGCTGCCCAGGGAGGGTGGGGAGTGTCCTTCACTGGAGACATTCAAAACCCACCTGGATGCGTTCCTGTGTGATGTGCTCTGGGTGACCCTGCTCTGGCAGGGGGGGTGGGCCCGATGATCTTTCGAGGTCCCTTCCAATCCCTACGATTCTATGATTCTATGCTTTGCAATGGTTACAATTTACATACCACTTGGAAAACACCCCATAAGATTTGCAAGTCTGTAGCAAATTTAAGATCAGCATCTTGCCCATTTGTATCGTGAGAGCAATGTAAAGGCAGGACTAGGAAGAGAAGTCTTTGTCAAAACACATCCGTCATGAAAAAGGTTTTCCCTGGAAGCACTGTGGCTGGGGCTTACATTGTTGCAAAGGTAGCTCAGAATTACTTGAGTCAATACCTTTTTTCTTTAAGTTTCTGCTCTAAATATGTTCCAGGTATGGTGCCAATATTGAAAATTAAATAAATACTTTTCATACAACCACGCAGAAGCCTCAGTCCCATGGCAAGGAGAGAGTGGTGTTTGATTTCTCCCCAGTACATGTGTCTCTGTTTTAAATGCTCACAGCTCTGGACTCTGCATATCAATGGTGTTTTTATCATTCAATGATTACCTATTGCATTCTCATTCATATTGGTCTCCTCACTGATTCTTGCTCCCGGAATAATTTCCTTCACACTCTGTATTTAATCACCCTCAATTTAACACTTCATTGACCTTTATGCAAAGTCAAAAGCATATTACTCATGAAAAAGAGAGAATGGCCATACTAATTTACAGCAGCTTTCTCTAAAACATATTTGAACAGATCTTCAACATATTAGAACAGTTATAGCTTATTGAAGTAACGTTGATTTCCATCACATGAGTAACTGTCCTGTTCTTAGATCACTTGTGTTGTGAATAGATTTTCTTTTTCAAAGAGAATATGTTGGAAAGTCCCTACAAAAGCAGAAATAAAATAATACTGCTTCTCTTTTTCATTGTTTTTAGGCACTTCACTGAATCTGCCAGAAAATCTACCACCTTTGTTTGCATGTGGTATTTACTTTCTTATCTTTGAGGTCCTACAGGAACTGTTACAGAGAACCATCATGCAACAGGAATATTTTTTAATTCCCACACTAACCATTATTGTATTAACTGGTTAGTACATCTAAAACGTTGTGGCATTTCTATCTCAGAAGAAAGTATTTCACGTCTGGTGAAAGAGGCCTTATATCCAAGGTTATTTTGTTGTCCCTTAATTATATTTCTCTGGTGGTGGAAGGTGAGGGAGGACACTGCTGGAGAATCCCCATTCAGCACAGACACACACACTTCAACAGAAATTCATTATAACTGTAGGGACACAAAAGAGAGGGGCAAGAAGGATCATCTTTTGAACTCTACACCTTGGGAAAGTGTCCCATTGGTGTAACTCACAGGAATACAAGATGTTAAAATTCATGCTGTAAATTTCAAAACAGATCAGTAGGATCCCCAGGGCATTTCACAGGATATTTTTCAGGCTTTCTCTGGAAGCAACAGATCAGAGCAAAGTGCCCATCCTGACAGGGCAATGATTTAACCTTCACCTTTAAATACCTGAATGAAATACACAGGCATAATTGGCATAATAGCAAGTTATGTGTTTGTTATTGATTAACACACTCACTAAAGGTCAACCAGTATTTTAAGCACTTTGCAAATACAGTGTGTATTCTAATTATCCTGAAGGGCTTGCAATTATTTTGTTAAATGTCAATTAAATGCAAAAACATTTCTTACCAGCCTGATACTGTATGTTACAAAGTGTACAACTTTATGTTCTATTGTTCATATAATTTTCAGACAATTACTTGGTAATTAGATTGACCTGTCATCTAAAACTGCAATACACCATGTTCAGTCATACTTAGCTTAAAACCAATAAATAACAGTCTATCAAACCTACACTTCACATGAGACCTCATGAGAGAGAAAGGACATTTTTCATCATGCACAAAGGTTTTTGGTAGTGGCTTGAACTACGAGATTTAAAGACAATGCTACTTATTCTCACAAACCATTAGATAGCCCTCTGGTAGCTTCCCACATACATCCTGAGTGTTCCTTCTGTAGCAATCTCCTTGGATTCATACCATCACCCAAAGCTGGGTAAGCTCATTGCCACCAAACAGGCTGAATTGCCAAACCTGGAATTCTGAATGTCAGTCACAGATTAGCACAAGAAGGGACTCAAAGGTAAAGACCTCATGGTATCTTTATATCCTCAGTTTAAGTTTCCTGGCAATCTCCTACAGACTTTTCTAACTCCTCCTTACAGCCATGTGCTTCTAGCATTTTACTTATTATGCAGTTTGGAAGGAGTACGTTGGGTCCCTTTCACAAGCTCTACTCACTGGAGAAACCTTACCAGGTAGATGATATTTCCAAGGACAGTTATCATCAAAATATCAACCTAGAGAAATCTAGACTATAGCCATTGATCATTTGGGGCCTGCAAAGCACCAAACACTCCAGACTTTCATTAAGTTCATATGATCTAAGGCTCTAGATTTTTATTCATGTTGCCACAGGGCTGTTCATCACAATTTTTCAACTCCCTAGTACAAGCCTGAACTTCAGAGGACAAGTGCATCCATACTGAGTACCCTGTTGTCCTCGAAGACATAAAAAAGTAAGTCAAAAGAACTGAAAATAACACCTTCCACCTGCATCTGAATGGTCCAGTTCTACATCGATGTCCACTTTCAAGGTTTGATGAAACATAAACTAGACATTTGTAGATCAGTAAAACACCAAACCTACCAGGGAAAGGAACTACTGAGACAATGATACTCTTTATTGATTAGTTGCTAATTGTCAGCTCTTTGAGACCTGATTGTAAACTTACCCAGTTAAAGGTCAAGCACAATTTCCTTCCAAATGGCATTAGCAATAAAAACAGTAACAACATGGGGGCAGTTTGCAGGGTACTGTTTCATTATAACTCCTTTGGGATCAGAACTGTCAGTGGCAGGAGGGAAGTGCAGGCATGCTAATGAGACTTTCAGCTTTGTGTAGTGTGCCAAGAGGATATTCTGTTATAATATTCTGGTTCCACGTTCAAGTTTTCTCCAAGGGAATGTGCTCACCAGTGCCGCTTGGCAGTTATCAGTCTCACAATTTGCAGTGGAAACAACTGCCCTTCTGCTCTAAATTGCCACTGAACTGGGCTTGAATTTTGAAATCTTACTCATCTTGGATAAGATGATAAAACAGCCTGTCTTCTTAATGTGAGAGAAGCAGGCTGCCTTTCAGGAGGACTTTGGGTGCTGCTTTGAATTTTTTATCTAAATGTTTTTTGGTTTATGTGTCTACATGTGTTTTATATGTGGTCTGTCCCATATAATATTATAAATTATATTTAAAAATAATCTTAGGGTTTTTTTAAGTCTTTGAAGATTAGGAAGTCTATAGAAATCCTCAGATCTCCTCATTGACTCCTCTTCTCTTTGACACAGCAAGATCATGCTTTTATTTCTTCTCGCTTCCAAAATTTCCCCTCATAGCTGCATTTCTGCTCCCGTCTCTGTTTGCATTGCACACACACCTTCTGCTCTGCCTTATTCCCTCCCTCTAGCCCCAGTCTTTTGAATCTGAGTGCTTTTCAGAGGGGCCCTTAAGTGATGTCTTTTGATGTCAGTCTCAGAGACCAATCTGGGGAGGTACTTAGCATCTCTTTGTGTACCTTCTTTTGAGACTGAACTAGCAAAAGATTCCGGATCTCTCTCATAAGTAGGTCCTCAGAGACTGTTTCAGCAGGCACTGGTTAAATGGGGACAGTCCTGGACTAACTGGGGCAAAGCTCTAGGTTCAACCTCCAAAAAAGGTCTTTCATTCTAAATTTAGTAAGCTGTTGCCAAGCTGAGTAGTCAAAACATGGTAAATCAGCTTTTCTATCTAAAAAACCCCATATATATATATATATATAATGCTGAAATGCATTATGTAATTTCTAAGCAGTACCATGGACTTATGACCTTATATTCTAGATTATAGTTTTCATGGTTGTGGACACAAACATACTTAAATGGAAGGAAGATAATTAGAAATACAGCTAGAAAAATAGAAAGTCAAGGCTTTAATGTGATTACTTGACCTAGAGGGCAAAATGTGACAACATTGTTCAAGCTTTCCCTTTCCTCTCACTTCCACCTGCTCCCTTCCTGCTCTCACCAAATCTGTCATTTCCTGTGGGCACTGGCCTATGTGGACATGTGCTTCTGCTGCCTTTAAGAAGATGAAGATCCAGCACGTTGCTGTCTTCACAGTGAAACATTCAGTTGAACTGTGCAGTAAATTTGGACTGGAGGTTACTTCTGGGGAGTTAGGCTCTCAGTTTGGAATAGCTTCTCTCCTCCTCCGTACCTTGAAATAATTATTCAAAATAGAATATGCCCTCAGACCCCCAACCCCTCCTCTCATGCCCCTAAATCAAAGCACTGCACACTTATTTTCATTTTCTTTATGCTATAAATACCCCACACTCCCTCTGCTTTGCTCATACTGGATAGAATAACATACGCTTTCTATTCCCTAAAAAATGACTGGAATCCTGTTTTCATGGAAACATGGACATTCAAAAGTCCACTCCCTCCTGTCCAAAACAGAACAAAACCCCACAAACTTATTCATAAACACACAGAAAAGCAATAGCTCAAAATCATTTTCTGTCTTTCCAGTAGATGCTGACATGGAATGTATTTATTTGCTACACTTAACAGCCTGTGCAACAGGTCTGCTCCTCACACCACCCTCGCCGTGGGCATCTAATAACCTGATTCCAGTTGATTAAGTTAGTGGAAAGGATTGCTATTACATTTTAGCAGGTAGGGTTAAAGCAATGTGCATGTTATTTTCCACATCAGGCTCATACCCAAGTTATCCAAGTGTTGCAGAAAGCTAAATTAACAGTTACTGCAATGGCTGATGGCTCTATGTCCTACCTACCTGCATGTTCTTCCTGCCCTCTAAATGCTAATAGTGATTTCTTTTTACTTTTGCATTTTCACTGTGGCCAGCTCCAATCTCATCATTATTCCAACTAAAATCTATTACTAGAGGTTTGGTTTTAACTCAGAAAAACTGTTAACAAAGATTGATGTTTGGTTCTGCTCATCCATTCATAAAGGCTTCTCTGCTATGATTGGTTTCTGACCAAAATGAAGACTGAAAGAGCAATCTCATTCTTTCAAGCAGTGTGTTGGCCAGTCACACACAATAAAGCCAACAAACCATCAAAAGGCAGATATTTCTGCCCCTGCTCTTCAGATTTCTGAGGTTTGAGCACAGGAACAGAACCATAATAATTACTGTAATTGCCATTGTGCTGCATGTAGCAAACTGTGTATTGCATTTCAACACAACTGAAATAGCAAAACCACCTTTGGGATTTGGAGTGCAAATGAAGAAAATGCATGAAGATAGGGTGAAAAAGTCACCTGTTAGCTTGTTCCCAAGGTTTGACAAAAGCTGAAATACACTTTCTCTCAGCCTCAATGGTTAAACAGTGGCAAGGCATTGAAGTGTGAAAAGCAATGGAAGCTGCTGCTCTCTAAAAAATAATTGACTTATTTTTCTGCCATTGCTGCTTCCAGGTCTAAAACTTTTCAGCAACTCTCAGAATTGACTCAGAAATCATGCTGATAAACATGCACAGGTGAGTTCACTGCTTGATTTGCTCATGAACTGTCTTGCTTTAGGTTTTTTAGGGGTTATATTATATGCCTGAAAGTATTTGCAGTTTTCACTGAGGCTAATTGACCTTGCTCTGTGGTTATTGAACAGTGTGAATCACATTGGTTTTGTTTACTTTGAATTATATTTATGTGTTAGAAGTATCTGTGGCTGTACACTGAATCCCATATTAGATGTTATTTTTTAAAACTCCCTCGTTTCTACTAACCTCTATCCCCATACTTTTCTAGGAAGAAAATGAAAACAGATTCCAGTTGTCTACCACCCCATATTATCATTCAGTAGTGTTACCTTACCTGTCAAAACTGTTCCTTCCAAGTGTTTATTCCTACTCCAATAAGTAGAAATAAGCCACATATACAGCCAAAGCCTCAGAGACTTGCTTCATTCCAGCTGAAGCTGCACCAACACAATGGGAAGATGTGGTGCTTTTGACACCAGTGGGAATGCACAGAGCCAGAGAGGTGATCTTAGTCTCAACCAGCACGTTACCCTGCTGTCTGTCATCTTAATCAGGTTGTCCCTGGCTGTGCAGCCACTGAAACCTTTGGTAGTTCTTTCATTCACTAGATCCAGAATTCAGCCAAGTGCATAATCATTTGGGAGAGTTTGACCTAGTGGGATGTCTCAGACATTTCTAATTAAATTCTTTTTCTGTGCTTAAATGCAGGTCCAGTTTTGCTGCCTGTATGGAAGTGGGATGCTTTCATCAGCCTGGGCTTTGTTTAGAACACACAGCAGTAAATGATAAGACTGTTCATTTACATTGATGGGGCTCATGAGAAGCAGGTACAACATGAGTGATTGTGTTAAGCACAACTAGATAGCATTTAGTTGTTAGAGACAGGGAAAAATACAGAAAAGCAGGAAAAGTCTTTACCTAGAGAAGAATGTATTTTTCAGTGGTAGATGCCAAAGTTTAATCCCTCAGCAAATACAGATTTTGCAGCTGCTACCTCAAAAACCACTTTGTTTTGGAAATTTTAAAACCATCATTCTGAGAGATCAAACTGGAAAACATGCACAGAATGAAAAAATTAAAAATGCAACCAAAAAACTTTAAAAATCCTCAGCCAACCCCAACACTGAAGTGTTTAAAGTGGAAAAGAGAAATACACTTTATTGACTTCAACCTCCTGTCCAAAGCTAAGCAGGAGGAAAAAAAAACAAACAGAAAACTTTCTGCAAAATAGCCTGAAATCCTCTTCTTCCATCTCAGATTTACCCTCAGGAGGAATTGGATTTCTACAGCTAGTGCAGGCCTTATAGAAGAGTTGTTGCTCTTTTTACTACCCAAATACAGTTCTGTATAATATTGTGCTACTGCAGCCCCCACAGCCCAAGCCTATTCCACCAACTGCCTGGAAACTATCAGAAAGCTTGTTCATACAATGTTATAAGTTGATACCACTTATCAAAAGGTCACCAAAGACACCTGTTCCACAATCCAACACCATTCTCCTTCCCTCATGGAAGTTGTTCTCAATAATAAGGTAGGGCTTGATATCTTCTGAACACCATCACAGCACCGATCAAAGAGCTGAAATGCTTCTCATTTATTACAAACCCATTCAAACAGAATAAACATACAGTTTGCTGGGGTTAATTTTGGTTTGTTTTTTTTATTGTGGCATTTTGGGTTTTTTTGTTTGGTTGTTTTTTTTTTTTAAACCATGAGTGGACCAAAAAAAAAAATAAAAAGCTGATTGGAAGCTGAAAGAACGATCAGTGAAACCATGTCATTCAAATTCTTGCATCATCCTGTTCTGATGGAATATTTATTAAGCAGATGGGACCTACAGTTTAGGCTTTTAATAGCTGGAAATCATCAGGTTTATTGTAATTTAATTTATTTTTT
Source organism: Chaetura pelagica (assembly GCF_000747805.2). NCBI lineage: Eukaryota > Metazoa > Chordata > Aves > Apodiformes > Apodidae > Chaetura > Chaetura pelagica. Next base: position 2,102,801 of record NW_009954140.1, on the reverse strand, counting down.
TTGGCCATGATTTCTTAATTGGTTACTTTTTTTTTTCTTAAGTATTCCATTAAAAGCTATTCACAACTAAATATTTAAAAATTGCTTTCACTTAAAGTGTTGCACTTCTTGGCCTCTATTAACTAATATTTTTTTCCCTCCTGCACATCTGTTTTAGTGCTCTTAACAAAAGTAGGAAATCACATAATTAATTTTTTCCTTATTTAAATGTATTAACTTTAGTTATTTTGTAGCAGTAGAATTCCAAAACCCAGACCAAACCAGTACTACCCAAGGAAATTCATCAGCAAGTTAAAAACCATCAGCAATGGTTTCTCTCCTCTCTTCTTTTCTCTGCTGCTCAATTTATGGCATTTAAACTATATGCATAGACAGCTGTTGTCAGACATTTCATGTGACTTTCTGAATATCTCAGTCCAGCTGCAGGTCTATAAGCAACATCTGCCTTGTGTCTAAATGCCTTCCTTGTTGATGACTGCAGCCTTGAAACACAATCAGGAAGATCTCCACCTGAATAAGTGAGAGAGATTTTCTTGTAAATCTCTCAAAGAAATTGACAGTACAATGTACCATTAAATCATGGATCCCATATATTTCACTTGGCATTCAATTTTTTTTTTAAAGAAAAGAACAAACAGGTACTTGTGTAATTCTTAATGACTGATGAATCTACTATTGCAGGGAAAAAACAATGTCACTTAAGAAAATAACTGAGTACATCAGCAG